>NC_091731.1:25647803-25950833 GCF_030179895.1 Drosophila kikkawai | reverse complement strand
GGCATGGGCAACCTGGCCTCGGGAATCGCCCTAATCCTTGTGCCCTTCCTCTGGCAACTGGTGGGTGCTCCTTTCCCCGTTTACACTGATTATCTTGCAATCTTGTTAACCTTGTTTTTTCATTGTCCTGCAGGAGCACATCGACGCCCTGCTGCCCTTGAACATAATGGGGGTCAGTGGCCTGATTGGCGCCATTGCCATCAGCCTCATGAAGGATGTGGAATGATCCGGAGGTGGGATTAAAACAGGAACTGCAACAGGGACTCGAGCTTACTATCCGTTATGACATGCCTAAAACTGTGATATATTGGACCTACTACGGGGGACATGGCACACCGCACTTAATCGTTTTATTTCTCATTTCACTCGACCATTATCTATTATATGATTTTATTTTATTTATACTTATTTTACATTGATTGCATTAAAAACGCACTATTTTTATGATATGCAAAAAGATGTTTGTTTCTTGTTTTTTTTTTATTTTTTGTGAAATAATATAATTGGGTATTTTATACTAATATTTTGGGTATTAATGAATTTTTTTAAGTACTAATTTAATTTGAGAATGAAAACTTTATTTAGACATACTTAAATTTCTGCTGACTTCTTCTTTCTTAATAAATTAAATTAAATTAATAAATTACTTTAATTTAATTTAATTTAAAAACAATTAATTTAAAAATTGCTTTAGTTTATAAACTTATTTGTTAGTTTGATAAAATAATATAATCCTTTTCCTTAAAGTAAAAATTAATTAAACGTTGCTATAAAACCAAGTCTTTCACACTTTTGGTTTGAAACACTGCTAACTTTGCTATACTGTCCTTCAGCCAGGGCAACAACCATTGCGCATACGCTCCGTTGGCATTACTTTGTCTGCTTTTAGCCCTACTGAAAAGCTTGATTTGTAGCGTTGCCAGCAAACCATATTTTAACGGACCTCGCTGGAGGCGGTAAAAGTAATTTAAAACTACATCACGTTCCCGGAGCTGATCGAGTCAAACCATTCTCATGTCCACAAATGAGTGCGAAAAATAAAGAAAAAAGTGGGCTTAATGCCCTGTCACTTTCGTTACTTCATCGAGAGATGCGCTCCACTTTCGGCCTAGGCATTCAGTTGCATATCCAAGCATGCCAAGCACACGCCTCACATAAATTTCCCGCGCCTGGCTAAAGCTCCGCTTGGAGCTGGAGCCAGAGCTGTAGCCGGAGCAGCGGCTATAAAACCGTCTGCGCACCTGGCGGGCCCAGCATTTGAGCGATCAGCGTCTGGCCAATAAGAACCAGTGCCCTGCGGTTAGTCCACTAATTTCGGGAATATATTATACCTTGCGGAAGTGTTGCCACAAACTGGGACAGCGAAGAGGAGCCAGTGCCAGTGCCACCGGATCCACCATGAAACTCCAACTAATCGCGGTAAGTCGGAGGATTAACCAGTGCCTGTGTGTTCCCTGCTGGCGAGTGAGCAGTTTATAAGCCATTTATGATTCACACGTAAAAAAATAGTGCTGCTAGTTGAAGGTCATTCGGTTGCCAGCTTAAAAACGCGCATTCAATCGCAGATTGAGACGTTTGCTACTCGTATTTATTTGCATTTTATAGAAAGTGACCGAGTCAATGCAATGCAATTAGCAATTAATGTTGGCCAACTGACATTTCATTTGATCATAAAATCAGAGATCAGACTCTGGGCACAAAAGCACTCGCATCATAAATACGCGATACAATCACCCAGCAATTGTCTTGCAAAGAATGAGGAATTTGAGGAATTACCCAACCCAGGCAGCCCTCGGGTCAGAAATTTTAACGAGCATTTGTTGGCTTCAGGCCCAGCTCCACCTTAAGTCTGCCAAAACTCCCCCTACTCCCCCTATTTCCCTCCACCCTACCCATTAACCCAAAAACTCAGCTCGCAAAATGGACTCACAATTGGCTTAAGTTCAATTTGTTGTTTGAAAGGAATTTGCCACTGCACAAAGCTGATAAATTGTCAATAATGGATTAAATAAATTAAATTAATTGCGGCTACAATCGCTGAAATCTAAAAAGACAGAGAGAAGAAGTATAAAACAATAATTGAGCTTTGTTTCCTTAACGAGTAAATAATTTTCAAGTCAAATTTGTTTTTACAAATGAAAAGATAATTATTTAAATCTTTATTTCTTGCTTTTTGATGATGAAATTTAGGAATCCCTATTGAAAATGCGAAAAAGTAGCATTAAAAGATATTTTTAACCTTTAATTTTATCTTCAATTTAACTTTAAAACTAGAACAAATATTTAAAAAAGAATCGGAAAAATAAAAAATAAATAAATATAAACGTAACAATAAATAATCATTCTAATAACAGAGTCTCTAATCTGTTGCCTCCTTGCTGCAATCCTTCCATAATTTTTCCACTAAATAATTGTAACTCTTGAAAACCCCATAAATTAGCGAATCTAATAAGATTTTTCATGCCATTGCTTGATTGATTGATTGATTGACTTGTTGTGGCTTGGCCGAATTGTGGATATGGCCTAATGAGTTCGCCAAAAATTTGGACCAGAAAATGAATTGTTAATGACAAGAAACACTTAATTTGCCGGTTATTTTCGGGCGCAGTTCGTCACGACACGTTATTGTGCTGTGAGCTTCAGGTTACGAGTATATGTGTATCAAGGTCGCAGTTAATAACTAGTTGTGGCCAATCGAGATCCACTAAAACGCACCCAAGGCAGCCAGGGAGCGATGCAAATTCTCGGCACGCACACTCCACCTCAAGATGCAGTTGCTGCCGCAGATTCAGATACAGATACAGATACAGGCCCACACGGCAACGCAGTTGGGCGTAGTGTGCACTGAGCTCGAGGATTACGTAATGAACGGGTGTATGGTATATACATAAACCTACATAAATAAGAAATAAGTCTTTATACATGCTAAAGTGTTACATATCCGAGAGACTGAAGCCGGCTCGAAAGTGCACTGGCAACTATCCCAGATCGACGAGCTCGGACTCCTGCACAGCGAAAAATATAGACTTGAATTGAGGGTCAGTTTTGACTTAATTTAAATTAAAATAATAATGAAAAGTAAATCTCTTAAATGATGGAAGGTCAAAAGTATATTTTTTAAGAAACACAATTAAATGTTTTCAAAAATGCCTTGCAAGTGGCAACTTTTCTTCAATTTTTTTCTGTGTTCGCCTGGGATTTCGATTTCAATTTCGTTCGGTCAATAGCCAGCGTTGTCCAGTCAAGGCCAGGCCATTATTCCAGGAGTCCTTAGCCAAGTTATTGTTACTAATGATGGACCACCGGCCGTCTGCACCATCATCTTTTGTTGTCTTTTCGCTGATGATGCTCCTCCGCCAGCGACTACGCCCACGAACCGATCTGAACCATTCCAGCTGGGGCCTGGGCTTGGCCTCACCTGGTTCGGTTTCGAGAGACGACGGGAACACCTTCCATTGCACTCACACATGGCTTCGAAATTTTTGTCGGTTTCCTTGAACTGCGACGTAGACGCAAGGCGGAGTCATGAAAGCAATTAAACCAAATCAAGTTCCCCGCCGAGCAATGCACCCCAAATAAATGGCTGCAAGTGTCTGCCAGGCCTTGCCTCACTGTACCACTGGCTGGCCTGGCTTTTCATTAGCTATAAAGCCAAGTAGTTCACTTGACCAGGTAGTTGGGCAGCCAGCCAAGCCACTGGAATGTTCAGCTTGAATGGCCAGGCCAGTGGCTCAAATACAGGAAAGTAATGGATAATAATAATGGAACAGCAACAACAAGAGCTGAAAAATGTGTTGACTGCCTGCAACACATAACAAAATCTGCATGAGCCGAAGGCTTCATTGAACCGATTGATTATAAACCTGAAAAAAAGCTATCCATGTTTGAACAATTGAATTATGGGAGACAAAAGCACACAGTGGACTATTTGTATGCCCACTGGGAAATATTTGATAATTAAATAATGGGGTTTAGTGACTTTAAGAGGTCGTTGAAATTGTAAAAATATTAATTGGAAAATCATTATAAAAATGCTGGAGTTTAGTTGTGTGAACTATTTGAAGTGTTAGTATTTGGTACCTGGGATTATGTGCTTAAGAAATAGTACGTTTATTTCATTAAATCTTTACTAAAATTGAAATCTATTTTTTTAATTATTTACCATAATTATTGGTCCATGGTTGTTAGCCAAAATTATTTCCATTTTATTCTTTATGTTAATTTTAAAAATAATAAGTATTTGTATGCCTTAATATAAGGATTGTCCAAAAGTCCAAACCCAAAAAATCTGCTTATTTTTTAATCACATATTATCATATTACCCAACATAATAGCCTTTTACTGACCAACCATTTCTGGCCAAAGCCCAGCTGAGATTTCCAATAGTGTGAAGAACTCTAATGGAAATCGTAATTCCGTATTGACTTTTATTTACTTCCCCAACTCCAGTGATTCCTATATATAAAGTGGGGCAAAAAGTTATCGGATCCGTGGCCAGATGTAAACTGAAACTGAAACCGAAAGCGAGACTCAAAGGCAATAAGCCGGCCACATACTCACAGAGTATTTAGAATTGTGTAATGAACAAAGACTACGGCTAATTAAAAGCCGAAACACCGAGATCGTGGCTAAAAACGGTAAGCAACAACTCGGTAGTCGCTAGTCGGTCACTTGTCCTAGACTTTGACTTCTTTCGCGGACCGGAAACTTTTTGGCCAATGTGTTTGCCACATGCCACATGCCGCCGCCGCCAAGAGAGTCGCATAACTCGGCGGGCCATGCAAATTACGCAACTCAGACGGCAAGTCTGAAATGTTTTCGTTTTTCTTCTGTTATTTTTTTTTTTTTTATTTTTAGTTTCGTTACTGGCTCAGAGCTCGGCTTGGCTTGTCTTGGCTTTGGTTTTTGGCTTTGGGTTTCGGCTTTTATGATCGATCGGCAGCGAGGCGGGGCAGAAATCGCGATTTGTTTTATGTTCCACATTTACTGCCATTACATTATTGCCACAATTGTTGTTGGTGGCAGCACCACACCGTTACAATTACAAATTGTTGGCGCTGTACATAAAGCGGTTGATAAACTTTAAACCAGTTTCTACGGAGGTGTGAGTTGAGCCAGCTACCTGAAAAGTGTGTGTCTGCCACCGAAGCGGAAAGCTGGAAAGGTAGTCCTGAATTTTCTGAAATTAAAAGTTGTTACAGTAAAAATAAAGAATGCTAGATGGAAATTAAAACTAAAAGAACCAATAACTAATTCTTTCACGAATGTGTAAAACCAAGCTTAATGGCGAATTAAACCTAAAAGGAGCACCTAAGAAATCAAAACTAACGCAAATTTCACAATTAAACTATTTGCAAAGCAAATACATTTTCAAACCTTAAGCTAACTTATTGACAAATTTTTTGGAATTAATTTACCAATTAAGATTGGGGTTTTCCGCCCCCAAAACCGTCAAAAAACTGTCAAAGAGAATTCTAAGAAACCGTTGTCGTTTGCCCAACCAACTAAAAAACTTACCAAATAAAAACGTTTAAAAAGGGGCAGAGCCAAATGCTTGGAGCAACTTGGCCACGTGCGGCATGCTCTTGCCAAAGGCGGCTGACTGCCTTGTTCCGACAATTGGCACAGTCTCGGTCCTTGTATGGCCTCCACTAATGAATGACTCCAATTCACTTGCAGCTCGTGTGCAGCGCCCTCGCTTTGGCCGAGGCCCAGAACTACCCGCAGCGTTTAAGCATCCCCGGAGCTGTGCCATCACCTGGCCAACTGCCACACCGTCAGCCCGTGCTAAGGGTCCGTCGTCCGGGACCGTCGCTGCGCCAACAAAACGCCATCCTGCCAGCGGTGACGCAGCGCGTGGCTATTGAGGAGCGCCCAGTCACTGAGGCGGCGGAGGATGAGCAACCGGAGCCGTATCTGCCGAATCTTTTGAGGGAACAGCAGCTGGCCCAGGCCCAGCAATCGCAGTTCCAGCAGGCAGCCGCCGCTTTCCTTGCCGGCCAGCAGCCCGTCGAGCAGCCATCGCCCGTGCAGCAGTTCCTCCAGAACGAGGACTCTCAGCCCGCGGCCATCCTGCCCGCTCCTCCTCGCTTCCCCGCCGAACGCCCCTCCATTCCAACGCCTCTGAACCGGCCAGCCGCCTTTAATGACTTCGGCATCGGACGGTTCGAGAACTCCCAGAGGTTCGGCTTGGAGCGACCAACGCCCACGGCAGCTGCTCCGCCACCACCTCCGCCGCCACCTCAGCCGCAAAGGGTGGCTGTGATCCGGACGAGACCAGCGCCACCAGCAGCCTTCCGTCCTGAGCCACCAGCACCGCAGCCAGTGGCTAGACCACGTCCCAAGCCCGTTCAACCACGTCCAATCATCGACCAGAATCAACTGCAGGACGAGCGTGGCGAGCAGCAGCAGAGACGTCAGCGACCCGTGGCCCAGACCATCCGAAAGTGGCGCGAGGAGAACGAGGATGGAAGCATCACCTGGGGCTACGAAAACGATGATGGATCCTTCAAAGAGGAGTTAATCGGAACCGACTGCATCACCAAGTGAGTACAGCGTAATGATATCAAAACCAAATCCATCTATAAACGTATTCTCATCCCCTAGGGGCACCTACGGCTACGTTGATCCCGATGGCAACAAGCGCGAATATCACTACGAGACAGGAATCAAGTGCGATCCCAATGCCCGCGAGAACGAGGAGGAGCTGCAGGAGAACGGCTTCATCAATTACGAGGAGAACCGCGCCGTGCTGCCCAACGGCCTGGAGATCGATATGACGCAGCTGGGCAAGAAGAAGTCGAAGCGCCCGAACAGCATCTACCGGAACTGATAGCCACCAGCTCGCAGTATAGTCCCTTAAGTCAAGCAGCTCGTACACGTAGGTCGTCTTCTAATTTGTATTCCACTTATAATTATGTCCATACTTCATTGAGTGTCAAGTGAAAGAATAAAAAAGGATTATTAGTTTGTAGAGATCGGCGGCGCATCCATCATCATCAGTAGGGGCGCTGGCGTCTGGCGGTGGGAGGTAGCCGGTTCGGCGGTGTGATCGAGATGTCCAGGAAGTCACCGATGCTGAATTTGGCCTGGGCCAGTGTCTTGTTGTCGTCGATGCCCTTCTGCCCGGTGCAGGTAACCCCGATTTCGCGCATTAGAAAGTGTCCGTTCCGGAAGTTCGGGTACACCACGGCGAAGTCAAAGTAGGTGCCCTTCTTGCGCGTATCCGGATTGACGTCGCGCACCAGTGAGGTCAGCTCGTGCAGAGTGGCGTCCTGCCAGGTGTAGATCTGGAGCTCGTTGCTGGGCACATTGCCGAACGTGTACTCCGAGACGGAGTGGTGGCGTCCGGTCGAGCAGAATACGCGTAGCAACAGCGGGCAGGTCTGCAAAGACCAGGGAAATTAAAGAAACAAGTTTAAATATACGAAAAACACGCCCAACCCCACGCCGGTTCCCTCAAAACAAACCTTCTCACGGTCAATCTGCTTAACTTGCGGCTTCTCCTCCACAATCATAGATTCCACGTTGGCCATGATCACCCTTTTCAGCAGCAGTTTCAGTCTATTTAATGAGTTTTTATACAAAATTATATGTTTTTCTTAAATGTTTGGACTTGAATATTAAAATTCTACCAACTGTATAATGCTAAAAATTCTGCAGAAAAGGCCAGGATTTTCTCACCTCAGCAATCTGGGCACACTTAAAACGATACACTGGCTCTGCCAGCTCGATAAAGTATTCTTATTGGATTTCAACTGACTGCACATTTATTGATTAGAAAAACCTTTGATTTCTTCATGCCCATTTTCATTGATTCTAAAAAACAGCATGTATCAAAAAATATAGTTAAACAAAAGCCATATTCGATAAAAATATCACGATACAAATATTATAGAAAAATATCGATATATTGATGTATTGATATATTTTTGCCATCGCTACATTGTCTGCTGCGGCCGTCTTTCTGTAATTATTTTTCATACTATATTTAACGAGATCGTGGATAATGTAAGCTAGTTTCTTGGTTTAACAAGTGGGCGGAATGTGCGCGCGTTGCCGAACTCAAGCCAAATTCGAGACTCGTCGCCGCTTTCGAACTGTTTGGTTGGCTTTTCCTGCTGTCGGCCATTAATGACACCACACAAGAGAAAACGGGAAAACAATACCGAGTGTGTGTTGTGCGTGCGTGAGTGTGTGTGTGCGAGTGTGCACTGAAGTGTTGTGGGCTCGGAAAACTTCAAGAAGCCAACGGAAAAGTGGGGGCCCAGCAATAAATTCTAAACGCTTCTTCGACTGCAAGCGCCGAACAGGGTGACCCGGGCAAGCAAACGCAACCAAGACATACATGTGTACCTGCAGTGAGTTAAAGTGTAAGGTATTTGTGGAGGGGGAATGGTGGGAGGAGCAGGGAGTTTCATTCATAAAAAGAGAGTGCACCGTTAGTCCAATTGGTCTGGCTTCCAACACAAACACAGTGGCGCACATACAGCTACAGGCTCAGGAGGTTGCACACATTGATTTTTCCCCCACACATAAACACTATGTTTGTGCCTATGTGTGAGTGTTTTCCCTGGATTAAGAAACTATTCAAGTGGTTTCCGCCTCCCTGCCACATTATTTGGGATTAACACATTGCTGCTCCCGTTTCTCCAGCATAAAAATAATGTTTGAGAAAAATGTCAACAAGCTGCTGCCCCTATAGGGTGACCCATGTGCTTCGACCCCACCACCGCAACTCCTCCCGTTAACCCACACACGTGCAATGCGGCAAAAAAAGAAGCAAACGTGACAAAACAAGACACAAGACATTTACATAAAGCACTAAGAACATTTCGCAGTCGATTTGGCATTTAACAGTTAGCCCCCAACGGCACATGTCCATTTGTCCCCATTCCCCCTCCCCATTCACCCCCAATCCATTTTCCTTATGGAAAAACATATTTGTTTAGCACGGTCACAGGTAACAACGGTGCCTGGGAGAGGGGGTCGGCGGGCGTGGGGAAGTGGCTAAAGAAGGGAACTGCAAAGAGAAATATATAAAAGGCATAGCATTTCCGCCTGCTGCTTTCGGCTGGCGTCCAAAACCAAAATAGACAACGTCGCAGCGCCGCAGAGAGGTAGCTGGCTAGCCAGCCATCCCTCGGTTATGCGTGGGAAATCGAGAAGATCGCGCGGATAATGACATTTCCATTTCACTCTCTTGAAGAAGATGTAACACAGAGTTTCCTATATATTTGGCAGAAGAACTTCAAGTTTAAAAAGCTCTTCATCTGCCGCCCTCACAGGGAACATACCCGTCTAAAGCCCTTAATTACTTCCAATAGAACTATGTACATTTAGTTCTTGTAAGCAATATGTTACCTTATTTTCCATTTTAAAGAGTTATTGCGTTTCCCTGTTCCGCATGAACATGGCGAAGAAGTCGTCTGCATATGCTTGTGGCTTCTTTCAGCACTTGGAGCCAGCAGCGCCACTCAATGCACTTGCAACACGCCATGTTTGTAGTTGTTTCTGCAGCCGTTGTTGCAACATGCACCTCTATGCCTGCACCACTCGAGAGTCCTCTTCCTCGCGTCCGCCGTCCCCCCCCTTCTGTCACTGTCACTAATTTAAATGCCGCAAGTGTTGTCGAGCTTCCTGTGCGAGTGGTTGTCTGTGTATAGTGTGCCTTGCTCATTAGGGAATAATTCTGCATTAGGCTCTGCAGTATGAACAAAAAATATTTTATTGATTTTACCTGAAGTTCGACTGGCAGCAGCACCAACAACAAACAAAAGCAGTCCAATGCGGTACACCGTTAACCCAATTCTGGGCGCCCACACGCTCCCGAAAAGTTTGTTGTTGCCTCTTGATCTAAAAACGAAAAATTACCTATGTATGCCTGTATAGATCTCTCGGCAAGCAGCCAACAAACCTACAAATAGTGCAGATACACAGATCTGGGCAAGTTAATAGTGCTGGAAATGTAAGATATGTTTTTATTCAGGGTTTAACTTCCGTATTTGTTTGTTAAGTTATTTATATTTGTTGGGAATCACAAGTCCGCGAACTTGAATACCTACTGTCCGTAAGATCTCATTGTTATTTATAGGCCCTGCACTTTTATAGGCTACATTTTACAGCGCTATTGATATATTGCCCCCCTATTCTGACAGATAAGAAATACTGTTGGCTATACATTTTCCTTTTATAGCGTTGGGTATTGATATTGAAGTCTCCTTAAAACTGCAGTTTAATAGGAACTTCTTTCATTTGTATTTATAATCTTTATTAATTTGACCACCGCTGTACTGATTGTTGCTGTTTGCCCAGAAATTTCACACTATGCTGCACACCCTTCAGTTGCCTCCTTGCGTCTCCCGTTAGTTGCATTGACTCTTAACGCTTTGACGTTGATAAATGAATCATAAAAGCAGCGCAGTCGACGTCAGCCGGCAAAAGCAGACAGGCGCCAACGTCGCCCAGCTCTTGCTCTCGGTTCTCCCCACCACATCTCTCTCTCTCTCAGGTTGGTCATATGTTTGGCTGCGTTGCCGCCCACACACACTCTTGAAGTTTTGTTGTTGTCGCCAGCGTTTAATTTCCTCTTTTGTGTTGCTGTAATTCCAAATGCGTGAGATGCTTTGTTTTTGTTTCGTGCGCTAATCGAAGCCACTTTTGTTATCGCATCGTATTTTTTACGACCCCCGATCGCAGGCGTGGGCCAGAACGGGAGTGGGAGAGAGCGCACCGTGTGTACCGTTAAAATTGGTTGGACATTGTACAGTGGGGTTCCGCTATAGCAATCTAGAATCAATTGCACTTTTATTAAGCCGAAAACCCGATTATTTAAATAAACTCATGATCTTTGGACAGTTTTGGTAATAAAAAGTCGTTGGTACCCATTTCTTTTCTCTTATTATTTATCTCACGGCTCAAACTAGAACCTGTTGAGAATTTTAGCGAATTCCATTCAATTTTTTCAACAATTCTACAATTAAAAGATTGCCAAAGAAGATGCTTTTAGTCAAGTAAAAGACGCTTTTCAAGCACTGTGCCCAGACTTCGTCTCAATTCTTCCCAGACATGCTCTCTACGATTACGATTCTCCGTTCTCTTATGAGCGATAGGCTTTTCTGGTTGTTGTCGTCTGGGGCACTTTGCCGGCTGCTCTAGTGGCAGTGACACTCACTGCTGAGCGGGAGAGACGGCGGCCTACCGATGGAAGGCGAAGGCATTGAGCACTGAGCGGAGGCAGCGCCGACAGTCCGATTCAGTTCGCCGGACGGCCGATATTGAAAAATTTATAACTCTCGCCGTATTTCTGCTCTTCTGCAAGAGTCCCCGAGAGTGAGTGGGTGTCTAAACCATTTTAAAAAAGCAAAACAAAATGTTTTTCGCATGCCAAAAATTCGAGAGCATACAATTTTGACGTGATCTTCACCAAGATTGCGAAAAAAAAAAATTATTAAAGTGGCAAAAGTTGTATAATTGTGTGCCGAATTCTGTGAAATACACGACGTTGTCCGTGTATATTCGGGAAATATGTACATTATATATATTCAAACAATCGTTTCCTTGCCGCTTTTATGACAAATGTTAAGTTTTGCGGAACCTTATGACGCGACTGCAATAGGGCGACAAATAAAAAACGAAATGTATATATATAATACATAGTAAGATAAGCTGCGCTACATTTATTTTCGCGATAGATAAGAGAAGAATGAAAGTCAGGGAAATACTCAGAGGATTGAATCACTTGGGCAGTGTTCCCGTTTTTAGTTCTATTAGGTGGATTTTATACCATGTTTACTAAGAATATAAACTGGTGCAGATTTTAAGAACATTTCCTAAGAAGTAATTTTTAATATTTAATGTGATCGCTTTATGAGTGTTTTCAACTTTAAAGAAAAATCATAAACAAAATTTAAGTATTTCGACAAAAACCTTTTTATTTAATGATTTCGTTAGAATTCGGAATATAATCCCTTGGTCTTGAGTTGAATTTCAAGTGATAATGATTAAAAACAAAAGATTAATGACTTTAAAAATATTCCATTCCGCATTTAACAGATTTGTTTTCGGTATTAAAATGAGATTCATCTTGTCGCCTTTATAATATTTGAACTAACGATAAATTCTCTCCGACTCACTCTCTTTTCCTCTCTGTATCTCAACAGCTGTTTCTGGCCTTAGAACAGCTGTGAATTAAGAGGCGCTAGACGTAGAGGCGGCGGAGGAAGCAGGAGAATAAACAGAAAGACGAAGCGGCAGACGTAGACGAAGAGGCAGAAGAAAACGGCATGTCCAGCGAGGAAGACAAACCGCCGGCGCCACCCGTGCGCCTCACCAGCAACCGAGGTGGCATTGAGCGATCTGCGGGAGGTGGTGTCGGCGGAGGCGGCGGCAGCGGCGATGTTCCGCCCGATATGCGTCCGCTGCCCAAAGGTGAGTACGATTCGAACAGTTGTACGCATCATGTGGACACCGTTGGTCCGCTTAACCATGTGCTGCTTTCCCTTTTCCCCCAAAGAACCCGACGACGCCGATCGCAAGAAGAAGACGCTTAAGAGCAAGATTAAGGGCTCCAAGCCCTCGCACACGGACTCCAAGCCGAACATCTCATATCCCACGAACTTTGAGCATACGGTCCATGTGGGCTTCGATGCCGTGACCGGCGAGTTTACGGTGAGTTTGCCATTATGTTTAGTTCCGGATACCTTATGCCCGTGTTTGCCTCGCCATTATGTTTATGGCTTGCCGTCTAAGAATAGCAAATCGGACATCTTCGGTTCTCAATGCTTTTATGTCCACCATTTGTTAAGCTTTTCAAAAAAATATAAATATGAATTATTTTTATATGCAAACGTTTTTAAGTTTAGTTTAACGACAATCTTGGAGTTTTTGGATAGACTAAGATTTGGGGAATAATTATATGAATTTTTCTGTAAGAAAGCGAGGATTGATTGTTATATATACAAATATCCACCTAAACAGTACCTCTGTTAAACCCAGGATTGTCGTATTATATTTGCTTCCCTTTCGGCGCTTTCCAGTTACATAAATAAAGTACTCTTTAAACATATACATATTTGTACATACAATCTGTTGTCTCTCTATCTCTCTCTCGCGTTACATACATATGTGCTCTATACCGATTTTCTATTATCCATTATAATTTCAAGCTGCCAATGAAAGTAAGTAAACTCGAAGACTAACGCCAAGGAACTTGCCTTCATTATTTACTCAAAAAGTATTACACCTCCATTGTGTTCCTTTGTCTGTCCATTAGACGATTCGGTGTTTGTTTCAAGTTCGATCGGCATTACTCATAGTTTACGTTTCGTTCGTTACGATCGTGTTCCTTCCATGTGTTTGTTATCACACTATATTCTTCCTACGCTAGTCCACACAACATTACACCGAACACACCACACACACACACACTTACTTTGCAAGATGGCTGAGCCTAGACTTTGTAGATGAAATGCTTTTAGTCGCTGGCTTTTCATATATCCCCAAAAAAGCCCCATCGGAATCGTTGTCCGAACATTGATGTTTCCAAAAGTCCTAGAATTTACCCTTAAACCCTTTCGCCTCTTCGATGTGCTCTCATATACCTGTGCTCCAGGACCTTTTGCTTGCTCCCCGAGACTACCGTGAATCTAATTGATCTGTTCTCCTTCTTACAGGGCATGCCAGAGGCGTGGGCGCGTCTGCTGATGAACTCGAACATCAGCAAGCAGGAGCAGAAGAAGAATCCCCAGGCCGTGCTCGATGTGCTCAAGTGGTTCGATAATACAACCAAACAGAGGCCAAGTTCCAAGTACATGACAAATGCCATTACGACGCATTCAGGTGGGTAACTCGGGTAACTCAAATCTGGATACGTGTATTAAGAGTGTTGATTACTTTTGGCAGGTTCTTCGCTTAGCCGCGTCAGCAGCAGCAGTCCCAGCAGCACGCCCACGGACTCGGAGCTCCATGGCTCTAACAGTGGCGGAAACCTGATTGGAGTGCAACTGGGCAGCATGACCCTAGGACCCAATGCCAATAATGTGGCTGTCGCTGGACAAATCCTGGGAAACCACTACCAGCAGCAGCAGCAACAACAGCAGCAGCATCTCCTCCAGCAGCAGCAGCAGCAGCAACAGTTGCACCAGCACCACAACCAGCATCACATTGGCATCAGTCAGTCGCACTCGTACAACTTTGGCGGCCATACGGCCTCCTCCTCCACATCGCAACATTCATCCGCCAATGAGGACGACATGCTAGGACCGCAGCATCCACATCATCCGCAGCAACTACAGCAACAGCAGCCGCCGCCACCGCCGGTGGCCTCTAGGCCCGAGCGTACGAAATCCATCTATACGCGGCCCATCGAGGAGCTGCAACCGATGCCGCCAGCCATTAGCATGCCCATGCCAGCGGCTCCTGCGACCACGCCCACAACGCCGCTGCAGAATCATCGAGCGCCGGGTGGAATGGCAACGCCGACGGCGTCACCCTTGATGCACAACAATGCGACGACGACGCTGGACAAGAACAAGAACAACGCAAGTGAGTGTCGCATTAGGATATGTGGATTCTATCAGTTTTATCAGCCCAATAAAGAGCCCTGGCAGCAAGTTCAGAAAAGGACAGCTTTAAGGACTTGTATTTGAAGAAGAAGGAAGAAAATTTTAAGCAGATAACTTAGGCATATGGAAAATATATCCATATATACTTGAATTAAATAATCCCAATCTCCTGCCAGGGCTTCGTAGGGGGGCTTAACGACATATCTCCGCCTGATACCTTTTTCGAGCGGAAATATTTCGCTTTTTTTTGCGGAGTTTTGTCGTTTTCAAGCGAAATATCTCCGCCAACTAACGACATTTCACCACCCGAAGTTATGTTGCTTTTAAACGTCATAGCTCATTTTTAGTTTGGCGGAGATATGTCGCACGGTCTCATGTCGCTACCCCGTGGGGGGGGGCTTTGATGTGCCGTGAAGAACTTCTCTTTGTTGTTGGCTTTTTGCTGTAACTAATGAACTATTTGTGGTCGATAATGCTAATTAAATATTTAATGTATGTGTATTTTGGTATTTGTATCGCCTCTCTGTGTTCTGTTCTGTTTTGTTCTGCTTCTAATTGCTGCTAAAAAAAAAAAAAACAAAAAAAAAAAACAACTGCAACGACGACAGCTCCAACATCCCCAACAACCACAGCAAGAGCAGAAACAGAAGGCATCGATGCAACATCAACAACAACAACATCAGCAACGGCAGCAGCAACAACAACTGCTGCTGCTTCTCTTTTGTCTGCTACTAACCCTAGTTGTACTACCACTACCACTACTGCTCCTGCTCCTGCTCCAGCAGCGCCGCGTGGTAGCCTTGTCGAGGCAGCAACAGCCACCACTGCAACAGCAGAAACAGCTACAGCAGCCCCCACAGCAACAACAACGACTAATCATCATTCCTCTGCTTCCTCCTTTTCATCATTTCCATCGTTCCACGACGACGATGCCACCACGCACCTGCCACACGGCCTGCCTTCGATCCATTGTCCAACGCCGACGCCAACGTCTTCCGCCCGTAACTCGACCGTTCCGCTTCCGGTTGCGGTTCCCCTGCCGCCAATTATAACGCCCGCCACACCCACACCCGCTACTGCTGGATCATCAGATCTGTATACGCCAGACACGACGGCGGCAGCTGTTCCTCCGCCGGCGGCTGGCAATCAGATAGCCGTGCCACAGGCAGCATCGGCGGCCGCGGTGACGCCGAATACGCGAGCGGCCAATGCCAAGAAGAAGAAGATGTCAGACGAGGAGATCCTGGAGAAGCTGCGCACCATCGTCTCCGTGGGCGATCCGAATCGCAAGTACACCAAGATGGAGAAGATCGGTCAGGGAGCCTCGGGAACTGTTTACACCGCGATTGAATCTTCGACGGGCATGGAGGTGGCCATCAAGCAAATGAATCTATCGCAGCAGCCCAAAAAGGAGCTAATCATCAACGAGATCCTTGTGATGCGGGAGAACAAGCACCCGAATGTTGTCAACTACCTGGACAGCTATCTGGTGTCCGAAGAACTATGGGTGGTCATGGAGTATCTACCCGGCGGCTCGCTCACAGACGTCGTTACGGAGACCTGCATGGATGAGGGCCAGATAGCGGCCGTATGCCGCGAGGTGCTGCAAGCCTTGGAGTTCCTCCACGCCAACCAGGTCATTCATCGAGACATCAAGAGTGACAACATCCTGCTGGGCCTCGATGGCTCCGTCAAGCTGACTGATTTCGGTTTCTGTGCGCAGATCTCGCCAGAGCAATCCAAACGCACAACGATGGTGGGTACGCCGTACTGGATGGCGCCCGAGGTGGTCACCCGGAAGCAGTACGGACCCAAGGTGAGATTCTTTTTTTACTTTTTTTTTACAAATATGTAAGAATTGACCACTGTCACCTTTATGTGCCTTTAGGTGGACCTGTGGTCGCTGGGTATTATGGCCATCGAGATGGTCGAGGGTGAGCCGCCGTATTTAAACGAGAATCCGCTTAAAGCCTTGTACCTCATTGCCACCAATGGCAAGCCCGAGATTAAAGAAAAAGACAAGCTGTCCGCAGCATTTCAGGACTTCCTCGACCAGTGTCTGGAGGTGGAGGTGGAGCGGCGAGCCAGTGCAATGGACTTGCTGAAGGTGGGTTTCTCAGCTCTACTCTCAATATACACATTCTTACTACTTATTAATATTATATATTCTCCGTATAAACTCCAGCATCCGTTCCTGAAACTGGCCCGTCCATTGGCCAGTCTGACGCCTTTGATTATGGCCGCCAAGGAGGCCACCAAGGGCAACTGATTGACAACCAAGAAGAAGCCGCTTATTTAACCATTACTAATGAATTATTACTGCAGAAAACAACAAGAGCAACAACAGCAACAACAACCACAATAGCTACAATAACAGTTATGCATATTGAACAGATGATGAATTAATTAATTAATGATTATGATTACTATTATTAATTATTTATATAAACGTATTATATACACCACACACACACACACATATTATATTATATATATTCTAACAGAAACAAAAGAGGAACTGCATAGAGCAACCGAGAGACACGCGTAGTTCAATTTACACAATTCGGTTATCTGATTTTTATACAATCCCTGCAAGAAAAGATAGAGATCACACACCATCGAAAAACATGTTTCCAACATTTGTTATACCAAAACATAAAATTAAATTTGTATTTGTACTTGTACTTGTATAGAACCAAAATTTGTATCAAGCATTTTGAATGCTCATCCAAATTGTAAGCTTAAAGAGAGATCGATCATTCAAGGAACACGTACATCATAGTTGTCAAGATTTATACATACATATACATTACAATTGGTAACTTTTTGCATTTAAACAAAACGAAAGGGAAATATACCAACATATTTTTACATTGTATAAAGCACGCTTAATTTCATTTATTTCCCCACTCAATTTCTATAAGAAAGCTTAAAGAATGTATGAATAATTTATGAGAGAAACGGGAAACTTTGCTGTTACTAACCTAATATGACTTGGAGTATTATTGCTGATTTTAGTAAAAGTTTCATTTAGCTTATATAAACTGCTTTATGTAATAAAAGTAATATATTTTTTATATGATTTAAACATTTTTCGTTTCTTTTTTTCGTTGCTTCTTCTATTTCTGCTGCTGCAACTGCTTCCAAATTCTAGTGGAATGATGAAGCCTGCTATTTGCTTTATTCCAACAACACAACAACTTCCACAACGCCCGCCCCTTTTCTCACAATTTTGTATGTCTGTGTATGTAGAATGTAAATCAAAAACAAATAAACATTTATCTGTAATAGAATTTACTATTTAGACACATATATAGAAGACACACACACACACTCTTGTATTTTTCAATTTACAACAACAATGCAATGGAACAACAACAAGAACAAAACTGTAGCAATAAATGAAAATATGATAAATGTAACTCGGGTGGGTTATGACAGATCCACCCTACACTGTTCAATGAATTGGTTGGTAAAGAAGCCACTAAATATAACTAGAAAATAAATAATAGAGTGTAAAATTAGAGCGTGAACCATGAGAAAAGGGAAATATAAATATAAAACCAGTTACTTTGTGCCTAACCGAAACCGAAAAAGGAAATCAATAAGAGCAACAGCAAGTAAACATTATACTAATACTAACTAGAAGTTGTAGCGTAAAATAGTGAATCGAAATTTTAGCATATAGAAAGAGAGAGAGAAGAGGCAGGAGCAGTCAACTTAAAACACCAGCTAAGATAGAAAGCGAGCGTGAATGTGGGTGCGTGTATATTGAGGCTGTCATATTTACAGCATTTCTTTATGTTTTTATTAACACAAAAATTGATCATGCTCAATGAGTGCTTTTCTTTAAAGTTTCAAGTTTTCCACCCCCTTTCTCATACGTTTGTGGTTTTGTTTTTCCATTTAATTTATAAATAAATCATGATGAAATCTATAATTTTTATGTTAAGAAAGGTTTAATATTTTCGGAATAAAGAAAACAAAAAAAGAGTCTGCATAAATGGTATACCTGACCCTCATTCAAGGAGTAGATTAGTTGAGTATTTCAGTTAACAGCATTGTTTAAACTAGGGATTACAGAAAATATCTATATATCGATACTGTGTCGATACATTATGCGAAAATCGATACAAATCGATATTTTAACATTTCGAAAACTTTATATTCGGCTTGATGTGTCAGACCATATTCTCGGATATTTTTTGATAATACCGATTTATCAAAGTGTACGATATTTTCGATAACTTTTCCACTCGATACACATAAATCCCTGGTTTAAACACAAAAAACTCATAACGGATAAACTTTATACAAACGAGAGGAAAAGATTTGATTACAACACTACAACTGAGGGCATTATTTTCGATATTAGTTCCTAAAATACAAAAAACATTTGCATACAAATCTGAATCCTTTTCGAGCAGATAGCCAAATAATGTCTGGCATTGAAAACGAGATAATGGTACTTGTATTTATTTTGTAGCCAGTAGGAAGCTCGGCTAAAGTGCAGAAAGAATGTGTATTAAACAATAACGGTGGCGATGAAGCAAACCGATGATGAATGGAGAAATAAGTACATCTAGAAATAGAATTATGAAATTGCAAAAACGAAAACAACAAACAAGATCATTATATATATATAGATATATATATATATATATATGAAAAACGCAACTCTAACATAACGTATAATGATTAATAAATATTTATGAATGAAAACAAGACTCTTAAATTGTTTTACTGTGTGTGGTTTATTCATTTAAAATATTTGAAGCTACAGAACTTCGGCTTATAAAGTATTAATTTAATTGTTATGATTAAATTGAATAGTATTATTAGCAGCCAGCAGCTACTTGTTGCGGCGCGTTGACTCAGAAGCTGTGGGTGGCGGCGGTGGGCCGCGCTTGTTTAGCTCCTCTAGAAAGCCTAGCACAATGGTGCTTCTCTCCTCCTCCATATGATCCAGAACCAAGTACCTATGGTAATATGTATATTTTTAACTGAATTTCACATTTATTTATAGAATTTTATCTTACCGCTTGTCGTTCTTGAGGATGTCCTGAATCTCCTTGAGATGGTTGGGGTTTTCCTTGATGAGATCGCTGCTCTTGTGGTTTATGAATTTGCACTCTTGCAAAAGCTCTCGAAGCGATGTCTTTGCCGTCATCGTCTTATCCTTGATGTAATCGCGGAATTCACGTTCGCCCTTGTCTGAATTGTATTTGAGATATCGGGGATCCTCCTTAATTAACTTCTTGATCTCCTTCCAGGTGCTGGTTAGCTGAAGCGTACTAATCTCATCCAGCATTTCCCGGAACCGTTCGCGCTTTTTCTTCATTAGATTGTCAATGTGCTCGTTGAATTTCCTGAATTATTGCAGGGGATAATTTATATAAATATTATATAAATTATATTATATTTTTTAATTTATATCCTTACCGCTCACGATCGTCCCTATCGAGTGTTTCGATCAGCTCCCAGCGATGATCCTTGCGGAGCTGCCGCTTCACCTCCTTCCAGGTAAAGTCCGGCGTCCGTACCAGATCCGTCAGCAGGGCCGTGAAGTGGCCAATGCACTCTTCACGCATATGGTGTTCGCGCTCCTTGTCCCGATCCCTCAGATGACCGGCCAAAGTGCGTTGCACCTCCTTTTCCCGCTCCCTAATACTCTGCTCGGCCCTCATCTTCTTCTCCCGCTCCTTCTGCTTCTGCTCAGCCTCGTCCTCCCGCTGGCGGGCTAGCTCACTGTCTTCGCTGCCTTCTCGCTCTTCACGATCAGAGTCCTCGCGGTGCTCGCCCTCCTCCTGCAGGTAAAATAAACAATTTAAACATACATTTTATTTAGTATTTAATCGTGGCTTACCAGAGAATCCCGTTTCTTGCTCTTCTCCGGCTTGGCCTTGTCCTCTTTGTCCTTTTCCTTGGACGATTTACGCTCACGGTCCTTGTCCCTTGAACGACTGCGTCCGCGGTCCTTCCGACCTTTGTCCTTCTCCCTTTCCTTGTCTTTATCCTTTTCCTTGTCCTTATCCTTGTCCTTATCCTTATCCTTGTCCCTATCCCTTCGATCGGACTTGCGTTCGCGGTGCCTTTCTCGTTCCCTTTGCTCCCGCATCTCCCGTTCCTTCCGCTTCTCCTCCTTCATGATGTGCAGATAATCCTCGAAGTACTCCTCCCGGTACATGGAGTCCACAGCTCGGTATCGAGAGTCCGACTCAAACTTCTTCTTGATGTCATACCATCTGGTGTGGCGCTCAATGTCGTGTCGCTCGCGCAGCATGTCCAGAAAGTCCTTGCGGATCTAGATTGTGTGATTTTGTGTGTGAAAGGAATACATTGACATGACAGCCATGCGGAAGAGAAGAGAAATGTCACAAAGAGATCGAATTAGAAATCTGGCATTGATGCGTCCTTCGCTTAACGCTCTACAACTTAAATGTCGAACTTAGAGCTTACAGCTAAGCATTTTAAGACTACTAAGAACATAGTTACACGAGATGTTTGGGTTCCTGAAAGAGAGCGATTAGCGGTCAGATACGTAACTGAAACAAAACATTAGATTAGCTCAGGTCCTGCTAGTTGAGAGAGGAGTGAATGTGCAGGGGCAACACAGACTGAAATCGGAATCACAGAGTTAACCCTCAGGCCCCAAAGTTACTTGAGGCACTCACTACATTATGCACAATTCCAAAAGTAATAAAGACTCTTTCTACGTTTAAATATTTGTTAGCAGTGAAGAATAAAAAGGGTTGAAAGCTCTCAGTAACTAGAGGGTTAAGTTTAAAGGCAAAATAAAATAAATAGCCTTAGTGTTACAGAAAGAAAATGTGCTTTTCTAAGGGTGCTAGGAATAAGCGCTACTTGCGAGGACGTAGTGGCGTGCTTAATCTTTGCAAACGGACCACTACGTAACCCCTCTGCAATCTCTATCATTCTCTCTCACTCGATTAGCAGGAAACCTTGGGGTTTTTTTTATAATCTTCAGGCCAGGCCGAAGCGTACAATACAATAATATTCAGTAGAGCTATAGTAAACATATGGTACATAATATATTCAGTAAATTCGAGCCTTTCAGCGACTTTCGGCCGCTGCCTGCTGGACCTGCGAGAGCAAAGATTGTGAGTTTGGTTGCCATAATGATTTAGCTCACAACTCTTTGGTCTATGCAGGCCCGGATATATGGGCCGGGTTTGGTTCCTTGGGCTTGCCTCTGTCAGGTGACAGGTGAAAACTGCCGAGTGTTCTTTTTATTATTTGTAAACAAAACGAAAATAGTGGGTTAATTAAAATTAAGTATTATTCATACTGTTTGCTCAGCGCCGCAGACACCTGCACACGAATTGCTGTCGCTCTGGATCACTGGACCGATCCGTCTCCGGCTCCGACTCCGACTCCCCTCCGTGGCATCCATCCGAGAGCCCAAAACGCGACCATCAAACATCATCAATCATGATCTTCCAAATGCCAATTATGCACACATCGTCCACACATCATCATCTTTCTCTTCATCACATCGCACATCACATCCGAGACTTGGGCGACGTGGGGCGTGGGGCGGGAAGTGGAAATCACACCAACAATTATCAGGTAAAAACCTCTTCACAGTTTTGTTTTATAGTTTTTAATGATTTTAGATTGATACTGTTTTTAACTTTTTTGTTCCAAATTTGTTTCTTATTTGCAGAAAAACAAATTTTTAATGTTTGTTGCTTTTGTATGTAACTCAAGTAACTCACCACACAGATTGCAAGCGTGTGCGTGGTCAAGTCAAGATCAGTGGACGACGACGGATGACGATGACAGACGACGGGCGGCGGCGGGCAACGGGCTGAGGGTTGCTGAGGACGATGAGGTACTTGTACAGGTCGTAGTGGTCGATGCTGTTGTTGCTCTTGTGTATTTTGGTGTGTTGGGTGGTGCATTTGTGCTGTAACCTGTTAGCTAGTGGCTAAAGTATCGGGGTGGCAAACCACCGGGAACCCAACACGTTCGTTCAGGGGGATTCAGATTCAGATTCGGTATCGGTTTCATTTTCAGTTTGGTTTGATTCAGTTTCGATTCACACGTTGTTTATGGTTTAAAAGTTAACAGAAAATCAATCACATTATGTAAATACGTTTGGCATACGGGTAAGTTATTAAATATAGTTTATAAAGATATATGCATATAAATGTTTTAACATCGAGATACGTAAGGAGGATGGGATTGGGGCGTTAGCATGCCCTGGGCCTACCTGCTCTTTCTTCAGTAACTTGTCCTCCTTTTCGCGCCGTCGCACCTCCACGATGTACTCGTTGAATAGGCTCTCCCGCTCGCGTACCTTCTCGATAGCGCGATAACGCTCATCCTTGGCGTTCTTCTGGCTGAACTCGGAGAACGAAGATCTGCAAAAAATATTTTCGATTTTTTAGAAACCGTCATCCCCTTAGGGCTCCATAAAAGAATACTTACTTTCCATGCAGCCTGGCCTCCTCCATGAGGCTTCGGAAGTCTTCCCGCTTTTGCCGCATCTTGTTCCGCTTCTCTTTGCGCTCCTCTTCGGCCCGATCCTTGACATACTTTTCAAATACCTGTTTGCGTTCCTTCGATGTAAGCAGTAGATACCGTGGATCGAACACGATCTTGTGTAGCTCCTTCTCCCAAGTGCTGAATGCCGAAACGTCCTTCTCCCTTAGCATCTCCTTGAACTGAGTGACACGCATCTCCAGCGGCACTAAGGCCCGCTCCTTGGCCGCCCGCTGTTCAGCCTCCAGAGCGGCATCTTCGGCTCGCTTTGACTTTGAAACTTGAAAATGGAAATTTATAATTAAGAATTTTATGATTTGTAGAGTAAAGAACTTACTCATTCGCACTCGCTTGGTGGGCACCTCCTCCACACTGGACTCGGACTCTGTGCGTATCTTGATCACTTCGTCGTCATCGTCATCGTCATCCGGCTCCACCCGCTGCACTTGTTGCTGCTGCTGCTGTTGGGCTTGTGCCTGTGCCTGCGTCTGGTCCTGTGCCGCCTCTTCGGTGGATTTTTGTTCTGCCTCGGCTGTCTTCTCCTGTGGCGTCTTTAACTGTTCGGGTCTCTCGTTAACGGCCTTATCGACATCCTCGCGATTCATTAGATCTTCGGGACGATCCCAAACCGATGTTCTGGTTGAGGGATTGTAGAAGAAAACGCGGGCATCTCCAGTCCACACAACACACCAAGGTGTGCCAGCGATTGGGGTACTTGTAACCGGTCGACTCTTGTCCGTTTGTTTGGCCGTGGCCGCCGCCTTCTTCTGCTCCTCCTCCTTCTTTCGCTTCTCCTCAGCCGCCTTCTTGGCCTCCTTTTCCAGAGCGGCAGCCTGCGCCGCCTTGGTATTCTCTGAATTGGCCTTCATTGCAGCGGCAGCTGCCGCAAAAGCAGCATGCGGATCAAATCCCGGGGGTGCTGTGCCCGGCGGCAGGTGCATCATTGGATTGGGCAGCAGGTGGGGCGGCAGGCCTGTCGGAGCAGTTGCCACTGCTGGCGCCACTCCCGAATGGGCGGCCATTCGAGCTGCCTCCATGTCCCTTAAGGCTTGCGGCTTATCCCAGACGCTCTCGCCTCGTCCAGCATGGAAATAGTAGGGCCTGCCATCCGGGGCTCGGTGTTCCGACCACTCGGCAGCCCGAGCTATGACCGCAGGATCGATGACACCAGGCTTGATTATCAGAGTCTTGGCAGGCTTATCCTGTCCACCAGGAGGTCCGTGCATGTGCTGCTGTTGCTGCCAGGGCGGCATGCCCACACCCCAGGGTGCGCCGGCGGGAGCAGCTCCTCCTGGAAATCCGTAAGCCGGCGGTGGCATGCAAAACGGGGGCTGACCAAATCCAGGAGGCGGCTGCATACCCGGCGGCTGGAACATGGGCGGCGGCTGTTGACGCACATTGGGCGGCGGTTGGGAGAGCAGAGGCGCCGCGGCATTTGGCGGGGGCTGGCTCATCAAATGTGGCGGCGGCTGTGAGGTGAGATGAGACACTGCCGGCACCTCTCCGGGCGGTTCCGTGCTTTTTGGCTCCGCCTTAGCGGCCTGTGCTGGTCGCTTTGCCATCTCCTCCACCTCGGCCTGTGTCATGATCTTGACATTAGGGCCCTCGGGACGCGTCCATGTGGTTTCCCTTGTCACTGCATGGTAGTAGTAGGAGCGGTCATCCCCAGCTTTGGTCTCCACCCAGATTTCTGGAGGTCCTCCGATCACACCATTCGCTCCAGGCGGCGGCTGTTGCTGGCTTGGTTGCTGCTGCTGCTGGAGCGCCTGCTGTTGCTGCTGGAGCGCCTGCTGCTGAGCCGTGTGCTCCCCAATGGGGCGTCCACTGAATGCATTAAAGGGTTTGCTCCTGAAAATGGGTCAAGGTAAGTCAGTGTTTTTCGTTTTAGCACTATAAATTCCTTGACTACGCACCATTGGGCCTCGTTAGGTTTTTCCTGGGCTATAGCAACGCCATTATTAGGGTTGGCCGCCTCCTGGCCACCATCGCCACTGCCACTTCCATTTCCATTTCCATTGAAACTCACGCCTGGCGGAGGCGATTGGTTCGCCTCCAGCTTGTTATTCGGCGACTTGGCAAGTTCGCTTTCCATGCTCTCATCTACGTTTGCTTCCATTCTACCCAGTTTTCACTTAACGCTTTGCATTTAGAAAATTTTCCGAAATTTTCTGCAATTTTCTGCCGCTAGAGATGTAAATAAAACCAAGATTGCTCTCGATAAATATTGGTTTATCGAATGGCAGCAAGTGGCAGCCCAGAAAGCGCTGCCAGACTGACAAAGAAGTGGCCTGGTCACACCGCGGTTTGGTAAACACGTGCAGGACGGCTTGTTGCAATGGGCAAAATCCGGAAAGTAAAAACACGGACGCCCTCCGGCGTGGATACCTCTGTGGATCTGGAAAACGCACTTGACAATGCGACAGAGGAGGAGGCAACGGGCTGCGGTCCCATCGAGGCGATTTGTGTGCATCTGCAGCGGCCGGATGTGGAGGACAAGCTGAACGGACTGCATTCCTTCGCGGTTTTGGCGCTGCGCAAGGAGAAGGTGCGGGAGATTTGCGAGAGCGAGCTGGTCCGGATTGCGGCCCCCCTACTGTGCGATAGGGAGCCAGCCATTCGAGATGCGGCAGCCGGGGCCTTCCGAAATCTTTCCGTGTTCGGCTCGGAGGTGTGCGACTTTCTCGTGGACAACGACATATTAACGGCCCTGCTGTCACTGTTGCTGGACTATGATCTGACCAAAAATGGCTTCGACAGCGAAATCCTTTCGGACATTTTCCTGCAGGCAGTGCATTTGCTGCGTAATCTGTGCGAGAGTTCGCCGACGGCCACGGAAGCCTTCAACCAGGCAAACCTCCTGTCTAGGCTGCTCTTGTGCCTGGATTACAGAAAATTCGGCCTAGATATTGCCCTCTCAGTGGCCCAGTTGGTCCTAGTAGTGTCCGAGAATAACTCCAGCTCCTGGAACCTTCTGGCCAACGCTAACATACTGCCGGAGCTTCTTACTGTTCCGGCTGAGAGCCACGGACAGCTCTACCTCAACGCCCTGGCCGCTGGAATTCTGTGCAATGTACCCGCATGTGCGGCTGCCCACACCCGGGAGATCCTGACAAGCCTAAACCAGCTGCTCACCATCGATACACAGGCCCAGCTGTTGGGATGCAAATCCGAGATTCAAACGGCCAAGTCTAAGAACGAGGCCCCCGTGCTGGAGATATCCATGGAAACTGAGGAGCTCAGTGAAGCCCAGAGCGCCAATCCGGCCAAAACGAATGAGAGTGAAGGGGAGGAGGCGCTGCAGAACCTGGAGCACTTGCTGGACGCCCAGCGTCTGGTGGCGGAAATCATCACAAACCTGGGATCAAGCGACGACCAAAGCGAATGGGGCTCGGACAGCAATCAATCAGAGACAGAGAGTGTGGCCGACTACGAGATGGAGGAGGATGCTGCGGACAGTGGAAGTGGGGGCTTGCCGGCCAACTTCTTGGAGACCATTAAACAGAACCAAATGGTGCAAAAGCTGTGGGAAAAAGCTCAGCCTTTGGATCCTTCTGTGGAGAAGCTTCTCGATCAGCAAGAAAACATTCGGGAAAAGCTGGCGAAAATGCGGGTGTCCTACCTCATTTGTCTGCAGAATCTATGCAATGTGCTGACTGCCGAAAATTTGGGTGGCTATAGCGACATCTACAACATGTGGATGAATCTGGGCCAGCAGGCCTTCAAGGGAACCGAGGACGCGGCCGTCATGGAGGCCATAACCTCGCTGATGCGTTCCTCACTGAGTTTGCTAAAGTCACGTAGGGATCTCTTTGGCCAGATGACCGAGAACGATCTAAACATGATCATCGAGGGCGCCAGCAAATGCACCGTAATGGACATTCGAGTAAACTGGAACCGGATGCTTGGCACCTTGGGTTCCCTGCTCTCGGAGTCGCTTGTCAAAGCCATTGTGCTCTTCCTGCTGAACTCGTGTGCACGCGAGGACGATTTGTGGGCCCTGTCCGAAGGCCTGGATGCTCTCATGGACATATTTGCAGTGGACGATTGGCCGCAGATCATCGCTGAGCTGGAAATGTGCGAACGTGTCCTGGCTTTAGAAGAGCTTTTCAAATCCAAGTTGCGTCAACAGAAAAGAGAGCTCAAAGAGCGTAAAGCTACTATTTATACAGTAAAAACAAATTTTGCACGCTTTGTTTCGTATTTAAACAAGAACTGTAAACAATAAACTTAAACTTCCAAAAATAAGTAAAATTAAGTTTTTAGTTTGTGTTTAATTTAAAAAGGGATCTCCAGTCTGGATGAGCACTTTTTTAGCCCGCTGAATGCCACGGGATATTGGATTGTTTCGTTAAGTTCATGTATTATTCGATTTACTCGCAATATCACGATTTCACGGATTAAGAGCTTGACTATTTCATTTTGGAAAGAAATCGTTTATTAAGCCATGATTTCTGTTTCGAAAACGTCGTCCCTAGGCGGTCTCCTTTTTCTGGGACTCGCCATACATTTGACCGTAGTCCAGGCTGCAGAAGGAACACCCACACCAAAAAAAGCGGGAACAACACAGAAGGATAAAGCTGGCAAAAATGTAGACTATTGCGATCCCTCGTTATGTCTTAAAGGTCAACGCCATGTCGCCTGTAACATTACAAACGTAAGTAACAAAGCAGTTTTGAGTTAGTTTTTATAAGCCTAATAAATCTGCTTAATTTTAATTTAAAATACAATTTTATTTATTCTTATCTTATATATATATTATTATATTCTTAAAGGAACTCCACAAAAGATGTTCAATGAACGCTGAGCTTGTAACAATAACTGACAAGCTACGGACTTTTGTAACTCATCGCCTTAACGAGCTGCGAAATAATGCTGCGCAGGGCGGATATAATGGAGTGAATCCGGCTGCCCGCATGTCCACCCTAACTTGGGACTCGGAGCTATCGCATCTGGCCGAGTTCAATGTGCAGAAGTGTATGCTTAACTCCGATAGTTGTCTGAACACCAAAAACTATAAACACGTTGGTCAGATCGTTGGTTATCGCGGCTTTAAAAAAAACATTCCGACTTTGGAGGACATCCTAAGTGATATCGGAAGGACTTGGGTGCGGACCCGCTTTTCCAGCTCAATGACAGACACAAATGATGATCAGATTTCCAAGTAAGATTCTTTCTTTAAAACTTGATTCCTTTTAATAATAAATGTTTACCAAGGGTGCCCAAGGTCGATTTTCTCCAGATGGTAGTCGAAAATGCCAAGCATGTGGGCTGCGCTGTCCTCCAGCAGTCCAACAACGGATGGTGGCAGACCTTCTTCACCTGCAACTTTGATGTTGCCCCCACTAAGGGTGCTCCCATCTTCGAGTCCAGCAAAACGCCGGCCTCATCCTGCCAGACTGGTAAACATAAAGTATACACAAATCTGTGCTCGCAAGATGAAACCTACAGCAGGGCAAGATCAAGACTTAAATTCGATTATTTGAGCAGCCAACGGGACTATAAATCAGAACAGATTATTCAGAATAACGAACAGGCGATCTCAAATGCTAAAGCTACATCTATGCCAAAAGTTCAGAGGAGAAGTGGTAATCAACCCAGGGATGGGGGGAAGGCAACTACAGAAGATGCAGCTGGAGCAACTACAGAAGATGCTACGACGGGAGCACCAATACCAGCGCCTCATGTAGATAAACCAAAGCTACAGAAAAAATTCGCTAAATTCCTAAGGGAGATGAAAATAGCAGAGAAAAAACGTGAAAGGCGGAATATAGTTATAATAACTAGCAACCATGAGGTGGAAGACACTGGAATGTCGCAACTCGAGGAAGTCAAGGATCACAATGAAAATAAGCCCGGAAACATGAGGAGACTAAAAAGTTCCCGCAGACAGAAGAAACCCGAATGGATTGTTGTCAATACTTGATGTACTCCGGGATGTTTGCAGCGTTAATGTCTAATATTTTAATTACCATAAACGAATAAGCATTAAAAATATATAGAACTGAAAGACTTTAAGGTTTAATTTCTCTATTTTGGAAACAGTTTAATTATGATATTCATTAAATTTGTAAAAATTCAATATTAATGCCTTTCCTTGGTGGAAATAAATATTCATTTTGTACCTTAAATAGTCCAAGTACTACGTCTTATTAAGCTGCATTGATCTCCAGATGGGGTTTATGCGTTGACACCCCTCACGGAGGTGGCTCAGCAAGGCTGCGATGCTTCCCTCGACTGGGGTGCTGGGCCGAAGCATGCCTGCCCTTCGGCAGCCGGCGATATGTCGCCCGTATCGCCATTTCGTCTTGAATACCTTGTTGCAGTGCTCACAGATCAGACTTTCTCCCTCCTCCTCCTCCCCGTCTTCGTCTTTGCCACCGGAACCGGCTTTATCCGGCCTTGTCGCTGGCCTTTTGGGACTCGCCCACTTGGGCTCCGGCTTGATGAGCAGTTGCGTTTTGTTCTTCCGCTGCAGCTCCTCTTGGTGGTTGTAGCGAATGTGGTTGAAAATCTTCGACGTACTGGTCTTGGTGCGATAGCAGAGCGTGCACTTGAGATAGGAGCGGAAGGGCAGATGCTTGAAGCAGTGCTTCTGTAGCTGCGACCGCCTGGTGGTCGGCTGGACTTCACGGCACTGCAAGCACATGGCCTTGCGACCCGGCTCCAGGATCTTAAAGCTGTTCTCGATGATGTGCTCGAAGTCATGCTTCTTGAACACATGCGCCCGCCATTCGTCCATCGAGGCGATCTCCTTGCCGCACTTGGGGCACAAATACGAGATGAGCTTGGTCAGACCATTGGTGGATATCTCCGTATCGGAGTCCCGCGTGGGCGTCGTTGACAGCCGACGGCGCTTGGCAGACTGTTGCTGTGGGCTCGATGTGTTCATTTCCTTTCTCAGCTGAGCCACCTCCTCCTTGCCAAGGGCATCGATCTCGATTATCACTACCTCCTGATTCTCCTTCTGCGCCTCCTGGGCCACCGGTGCCGCTGCCTCATCCTTCTCTTCATCTCCTTTATCTTGGGTGAGAGATTCTTTATCTTCGAAAAACTCTTGACACAATGCATCCAAATCCGCCTCGTACTTGGGCACCTTCTCCTCCTCCTTGCGCAGAATGTCCTCGTAGGCATTCAGACACCTGTCCAGGTTCTGTTCGCTGGCATTGGTGTTGTTTGTCGTCTTGGTCGCAGCTGGTGGTGATTGAGCGCTGGGCTTTTCCATTTCCGCCACTAGGTCAATGTCCATGAGTGCCGTTTGCAGCAGGTCTTTGCGTTTTTTGGTTTGCATATTTAATTTTGGACGTCCACGTAATGGCCCCTTGGTTGCGACTTGCTTCTCCGCATTCCCAGGATTAACAGAATTCGCGGCAGGGGCTGTGGAAGGTTTCTGCTCCTGCCGCTTCATTTGGCGCAATTTGTTCTCGTACTTCTCGATCTCTCGCATGTGGGTGTCCATCAGGTGAACGTTCAATGCCCTGCGCCTCGTGTACGCCATGCGGCAGTGCACGCAACGGTAGGTCTCACTGTGCTCCAGATGCATGAAGTAGTGGTACTGCAGCAGGGCGATTGTGTTGTGGGCGTTCTCCACCCATTTGAAGCACAGCTGACACTCATGGAAGCGCTCGTCGATTTGGATAAAGTTAAAGTCCGAGTAGGTCTTGTTCAGGTAGTCATGTTTCTGTATGTAAAGCAAATAACCAATTAATAAAAGTGGCCACGGGGGTATTCGGGAGCCTCCAACTTGCCGTATTGAGATGCTGACGCCACTCGGCCTGAGTGCGAAAGGCTTTGCCGCATTCTGGACATATGTAGACCATGTGCGCCTCCAGGCGCGCATTCAGGCGGCTCTGCTCATCCGTTAGAGATACGTTCTTTGACATTTTCGCAAACAATTTCACCACTATCCATAAACAATATAATATAAACAATTTAAAGATTTGCGTGTTATCGATTTGAGATGGGCGATCAGCGATAAAACTGAAATGTTGTGAGATCGGTGTGGCCAAATTAGCTTTCGCTTTCCTATTTCACAAACAAAGGCAAGTTTAATTCTTAAATTTAAAAAACAAGGTTTAATATTAGATAAACATGGCTTAATTTTATTTCATTTTTTATTTTAAAGGCCACAAAACAATTATTTTTTGTCGCATTCGATAACTACCTGCAGCGTATATCGGAAACCATCTCATCTCTAGCACGCCAGACTTACCTGTGCCCGCGACTCGGGTTAAAAGTTGAGAAATATCTTAAAATACCGTTTAAGAAACGACTTTTATTTAGTTTTACGCTAAACAGTTAAGCAAGACTTGCCATGTCGTCCGCAGCCAAGTCGGCGGTAGGTTGCAACTCTCTCTGTTTTAGCGCCAACGCTTCATTTAAGCACTAAACTTGATTTTTTTTCCCAGACGAACGCTGCCAGCGGGGGCTCCACGTCTGCAGCTGCTGCCGCCGCAGCCGCTGCCTCGGCATCAGCCGCGGCAACGTCCTCCAACGTGCAGGAGTTCAAGATCCGGGTGCCCAAGATGCGTAAGAAGCACCACGTGATGCGGTTCAATGCCACCCTCAATGTGGATTTCGCACAGTGGCGTAATGTGAAACTGGAGCGGGAGAACAACATGAAGGAGTTCCGCGGCATGGATGAGGATCAGCCCAAGTTCGGCGCCGGATCTGAGTATAATCGGGATCAGCGCGAGGAGGCGCGTCGCAAGAAGTTCGGCATTATTGCGCGGAAATACCGCCCGGAGGCGCAGCCTTGGATCCTGAAAGTCGGTGGCAAGACCGGCAAGAAGTTTAAGGGTATCCGGGAGGGCGGCGTTGGCGAGAATGCCGCCTTCTACGTGTTCACCCATGCTCCGGACGGAGCCATCGAGGCATATCCCCTGAACGAGTGGTACAACTTCCAGCCCATCCAGCGCTACAAGTCCCTGTCGGCGGAGGAGGCTGAACAGGAGTTTGGGCGGCGCAAGAAGGTGATGAACTACTTCTCCCTCATGTTGCGGAAGCGTCTGCGAGGCGACGAGGAAGAGGAACAGGATCCAGAGGAGGCCAAGCTGCTGAAGGCGGCCACCAAAAAGTCCAAAGAGCTGAAGATCACCGACATGGACGAATGGATCGATTCCGAGGACGAGTCCGACTCTGATGAAGAGGAGGATAAGAAAAAGAAGGAGCAGGAGGACAGCGATGATGACAAGGCCAAGGGCAAGGGCAAAAAGGGAGCCGATAAAAAGAAGAAGAAGCGAGACGTAGACGATGAGGCCTTCGAGGAGTCTGATGATGGTGACGAGGAGGGCAGGGAAATGGACTACGACACCAGCTCCAGCGAAGAGTATGTCCAACTAATATTTAATTTTTCCGTAGAATAACTGTTATGTTTCCTCTTTAGCGAACCGGATCCGGAGGCAAAGCTGGACAAGGACATGAAGGGCGTAGCCGAGGAGGATGCGCTTCGAAAGCTACTCAACTCCGACGAGGAGGAGGAAGATGAGAAGAAGTCCGATGAATCGGACAAGGAAGATGGCGATGGCGAGAAGAAAAAGAAGGAGAAGGGCAAGGATGATGCCGCCAAGGACAAAAATAAGAAGAAAAAAGCAGCCAAGGACGATAAGAAGGGCAAGTCGAATGGTAGCGGCGACTCCTCAGACACAGACTTCAGCTCCGACAGCACAGACTCTGAGGACGATCTCAGCAATGGTCCGCCCAAAAAGAAGACAGCCTCCAAGGACAAAGACAAGGAGAAGGAGAAGGACAAGGAGAGCGCAGCTGCCAGTAGCAAGGCGTCTACCAGCAGCAGCAGCAATGCCAACAAATCGCGATCGGCTACGCCAACCCTCTCGACAGATGCCAGCAAACGCAAGATGAACAGCCTGCCCAGTGATCTCACGGGCTCGGACACCAGCAACAGTCCCACTAGCACACCGGCGAAGAGGCCAAAGAACGAGATCAGCAACTCGCTGCCCACATCCTTTTCCGGTGCTAAAGTAGAGTGAGTACAGTGTACCCAGTGACCTCCTTTAGACTTCTTTTAACTTGTGTATTCACTACTTGCAGGGACTACGGCATCACCGAGGAGGCAGTGCGTCGCTATCTCAAGCGCAAGCCTCTGACCGCTACCGAGCTGCTCACCAAGTTCAAGAACAAGAAGACTGGCGTCTCGAGCGACCGTTTGGTTGAGACCATGACGAAAATCCTGAAGAAGATCAATCCCGTCAAGCACACCATACAGGGAAAGATGTACCTCTGGATAAAGTAGTCGCCGCATGTGATTTAATTAACTTTATAATCGAAAATGCTCTATTGTTCTGCAAAAGTAAAAATATTCAAAAATTAAAACCAAGTTTAGTGTCTTGTTTTTGTCATTAGGTTCCACTTGGAGAATTAATCTAGTTTATTTATTATTATGGTTTTTTAAACTATAATAATGTTAAAGTTACCTTTCCTCTTTAGAATTCATGGATTTTGTATCGTCGTATTGTTCATGAGAGCGGGCAAACATTTTTCAAAAGCAGCTGTTAATCTAGAGATAGTAGTCGATATCCCGATTTTGCACCCAAATGCCGAATGGCAAAATCAAAATAATCGATATTATATCGATCATTTTTAAAAACATCGGTTGTGCCAGCTCTAACGTTCGGGTGGAATGTAAATTGTAATATCCCAATAATTAGCAAGTGAGCCAAAAAGTTTTCGTTTTCCCCTTATCGCGACTACTGTCATGCCCAGGGGGTAACACAACGACGATTCCGTTGATTGCCGGACACGGAGCCAGTGCATCCCAGCCTGCCGGAGCAGGTCAAAACAAAGTAAAACGCAATTCCACTGCGATGGCGACGGGTGGGGAGGCAAGCGAGTGTTGAAAAAAAATCGGATTGGATATAGGAAATCGGCCAGAAAGGGAACAAAAGTACCAGCCAAGAGCTTTGCGCGAACCATCAGCAAGTAAGTTTGCAGTGAGTGTACGTGAAAAATGGTTGGGAAAACACAGGAAATCGCTCTCAGCTGCTTTGTTGTTGTGTTAATTAAACGCATACACAGAAGCAGTCACAGGCACCCACACACACATGCACATGTCCCAGCAGATACGCCTGAAAAAAGCATAACAAAAGCGAATTTACGAAATTGAAGTACATTAACTTCTAGCTGCTGCTTCCAATTGGGCGGCGCTTTATTCGTTTATCCTTTGGCGCGTTTCACCTGTTACCCGCGGGGCGTTTTTCTACATATTTATACGTTAATACATATATTCTTACAACAAGAAAACCTTGAATAAGCCCCCCCTTCGTGGTGCCTTGTAAAGTTCAAGGTGTACATGTGCGTGTATGTGGGCGGGAGCTGCGTGTGTGCGGTGGTGTGTAATGTGTAATTTGATATATCGGCGCCCTCTAAACAAAGCGAATTAACGAAACACTTGTGCAGATATATTGTAGGGAACAGGATTTTAATTTCATTTTAAATAAAATAATAAATAAACGGATCTCGTTAAATACAAAGTGAATGGTTGGCCTTAACCGGATATTGAAAAAGTGGCCCTGAGAGGACCAAGTGTAGAAAGCCTTGATATTTGTTTTTTTTTTATCAGAGGAATTTAAGAGATTTTTTTTTGTTTCCTCCTGGTATATAATTTTCCCAAACAATGTAATCAGTAAGTAGTTATAGTATTAGTTGTAAAAAGTTAAACATTTTTCAATTCCTAAGATTTTTAATATTAATAAAGAGTTATAAGAGATGTTCTAAATTTTATTAACAAAAACTAGGCCAAACCGATTAGTTATAGGCCCAAAGCAAAGCTCTTATCTCTTATTAACAAACCAATCGTAAAAGATTACTCATTATTCACAGATTAGGCAAAAGATAATCCTACAGCTATTTCAGTTATTAATGAAATAAATAGAGTACATTTATTATTAATATTTTTTTTTTAATTTAATACTAGACATTACATTACAAATTAATCCAAAATGTGTAAGAATATCTGCATAAACATTTACATTTATTGTCTTTGAAAATTGCAAGGATCCAAGGCTCTGTGGTTTTGTTTTTTTGCAGGTAAAATTCCTGTACCAATTGGAAATTGAAATTCTGTCAGACGCACGCGCCTTTACAGATTGAATTTCGCATCGGAATATTTAGCCCTGTGTGTCGTCGGCCTCCTCCCCATTTTATTGTTTACCCATCCAATAAAAACAAAGTCACGTTCTCATTAAAGTCTCTGCGGATCCGCTTGTCTATCGATGTGCTAATGCCTGGTGACGTTTCTTTCTTTGTTGGCCTGTGAATTTAATACACATTTTTGTGGCATATTTGTACACACCAGGGGGTGTGTATGAGTGCCGAACGGGTTAGCAGATTTATTAATTTTTCATAAACCAAACTTTCCACTTTTGCTTCGTTGTCATCCGCTGGGATCCATCTGCGTCCTGGTGGCGATTAGAGCTAGCTATAGGTCTCTGGGTCTTATCAGCTAGTGACTCATCTGGTTTGAGCCGGCAAGCTCCCCATATGCTTTGAAGCGATTACTGAATTTGCCTACTGAGATCTCGGTCAGTATATCGAATCGTGTTACTTGGCCGATAAAATCAATTGATTGGCAAATTGAGCCCAATCACAGACAGGCGGCCAAATGCGTTGATTGTTTCTGCTGCTTGCATAAACATCAACTGCAATAATTTCGAGAAATCGCACGGACTGACTGACCGTCGTTGCTGTGTCAACAAACAAAACAGCTGTTCGGCTGACATGACTGAAGAAAAGTAAAATTTAGCCATATCAACGGCAATTCATACATATGTAAATACAATATAAATATGTACATACCTACCCCCCCTGCACAGCCAGCGCACTTGGTCGTAAAATTATAATGTACCAGCGATCACAAGCCGTTTATCTTATCAGCTGGCTGAGCTGTTTGTTTACCATTGAAACGCGAAGCCGAGCCGAATGTATCACAGGTTGCCTTCGCGCCTGATCCTTATTTACCATGTCGGTCAGGTTAATAGCACAGCCAGGGACAACATATCGTATATTTGCAGATTTAAATACTTTAATTATTTATTAATATTGGTTGCTTTTGAGAGAGTGAGAAGCAACCTTCTTAATTTCCCAGAGAAAAACGTATGAAAATGAATGAATTTTAAAAGTATGCAAATGACCAAGAGAGCAACTAAGGAAGTTAAACAAAATTTAATTAACTAAGCAAGTGCAAAACTCAGCAACCAACTTATTAGTTGATCAAATGAGGTAACAATTAAGTGAAGAACGCACAACTGAGTGAGTAATTGAGTGAATAACAGAGTGAGCAACTAAATGAACAAGGGAGTGAATACTGAGTGAACTGAGTGAACACCTTTGACAACTTAGAAAGCTATTAGAAAATGAGCTGTTACTAACACAACATTTAAACAATTTTGTGTTAAATTTTTAACTGAGGTATAGGAGTTATAGGAAAACTCCTGAGTATCCTCAAAAAAAAAAAAAAAAAATTGGTTTGCGGTTTAAATCCTAACTAAACACAGAATCATCCAATATCAAAAAATATTATGCAATCGGTAAAGGATAAGTTTCCCGAGGTACTCACATAGCGTAATTTTTTTTTTTTGCATTTTTTTCCTGATACCCTTGCAGGGTATTATAATTTCAGTCAGAAGTTTGCAACGCAGTGAAGGAGACTTTTCCGACCCTGTAAAGTATATATATTCTTGATCAGCATCAACAGGGGAATCTTTCTAGATATGCCAGGAAGAAATCGATTTTTTTTGCCAAACTTTTATAAGGGGTTACATCATTAAAATTTTTGATTTTGATAAAAAAATGAATTTTCAAAATATTTAAATGAAGTATGCAGATTTATTAAGTGTAGAAAATCTTGCACAGAATAGTTTTCCGATTTAAAATTAATGCTCTTTTGGCCGAGTTATGATATTTTTAATTTAAAAAAAAAATCAAGAAGTTTTTTAATATAAAAAATCTGATTTTATAATACAAAATAATATTTTTCTAAGTCAAGGAATCATTTCCGACCCCATAAACCATATATATTCTTGATCAGCATCAACAGGGGAATCTTTCTAGACATGTCCGGAAGAAATCGATTTTTTGGCCAATTTTGTGAAATTTTATAAGGGGTAACATCATTAAAATTAGCAAAAATTCCCAAAAATGTTGATTTCTTAAAATTTTAAATTTTGTATGCAGTTTTTTCTAATTAATAAAAACTAACACAAAACTGCTTTCTGAATCGAAATTAATGCATTTTTGGCTTAGTTATGATATATTTTAATTGTTACCTGCAAGGGTATACAAAATTTAGCTTTCTTTCTTGTTTTTCTTTAAAATTTTTTCCTAATTTTGTTTTTAATAAAATGGAAAGGAAAAACCTTGAATTTGTACCATAAAATTAAGTTGCTTTGTTAAAAAAAAATACATAAAAAAGGACGACTTGAGTACCTATAGAATTAGTTAAAGAAATTATGTGTCATACTTTGGTCCAGAAGATTTTGAGGTACCGTGTACATCGACTTTTAAAATTCGACTTGATACTCATACATTGAACACCAAATGACCTCGGTTTAACCATGCATAACTTCGTCAATTTGGTGATGATCGATGTGAAACTTTGACAAAATATTCTTAAGACATTAGACATTAATAATAAAAAAGAACAATATATATGATAAATAAGTAAATACCATAGCTAAAGATACATAGGTTACACTTTGTAGACTTAAAATGTATCTTGTTCTTGTATGCTGGGGCTGAAAGCTAACAACTTCTAATACTTCTTTACTTAGTTTAATGTTGCTTTATGCATTACTTTGCTTAAAAACTTACAATTTTGACCACACTTGCTCACTCACTCTCTTGCCTCCTTTCTATTTTACAGTCTAAGGTCGGAAATCACTTAAACGCTGGCTGTGGCACCCAGATGAGACATGCTAATAGTGCGAATGGTCTTAACGCATCGCAGAAGCAGTGGACACAACGGACTAGAGCAATAACAGTGTAGTGAAAAACCCGATTATAGCCGGAAGTTGTGTCGTCCTGGGTGGCAGTATGTCCAGGAGGAGTTGCCACATAATTACCCTGCTGGGCTTGTGCCTGGTCTGTCATGAGGCGGCAGTGGCTAGGGGTCATGTGCTGGTCTATCGACGAATCACAAGTCAGGTAGGTTCTAATTAAAACCTTTTATTTAGATCTTAACACTAATCGCATGTGGCTTACTTACAGTTGATTGAAGAGTTCAATGATCTGCCAGCACAATTTGGCGGTAATCTGCCCTCAAATGGTCTCAAGGTGTATGTGGTTCCCGCCAGGCGCCCATATTTTGGTTGTGATACTCTGGACAAACCGCCGCATCAGAGTTATCCAGTTAATGCCAAATTTGTGGCCCTGGTATCTCGGTAAGTAGCGAACATATAAAGTTATCTGTCCACACCTTTTGTGGCTAATTTTCGAATATTTCTTTAGTGGTGGCGATTGCACTTTTGAGCGGAAGGTGCGAGTTGCCCAAAATGCCAGCTATTCTGCTGTGATTGTCTACAATAATGAAGGCGATGACTTGGGTAAACCAAATCAGTTTCGTAAGAAAAAACTACAATAATACTCAATGCATTCTTAACTTTGCAGAGCAAATGTCCGCCGATAATGCGACGGGCATCAGAATACCCTCCGTATTTGTGGGCCACACCACGGGCAAGGCGTTGGCCACATACAACACGCCCGAGGTGGTGCTGATCATCAACGATGAGCTGCCCTTCAACATTAACACCCAACTTATATTGCCCTTCTCCATACTTATCGGCCTGTGCTTCATCATAATGGTGAGTGTGTGATCCTTGATTGATTCGTTCTTGCTCTAAATGATTTTCTGCCAGGTTATCTACATGATCTACAAGTGCATCCGCGAGCAGCGTCGCTTGCGTCGCCATCGACTGCCCAAGAGCATGCTGAAAAAGCTGCCGGTGCTGCGCTACACGAAGAACAATGCAAATAACAAGTACGATACCTGCGTAATCTGTCTGGAGGACTTTGTGGAGGACGATAAGCTGCGGGTACTGCCCTGCTCGCATCGTAAGTGAAGTGACTTCTGTGCTGATTTATTAACCCATCTCATCTCTATTGTTGCATGTAGCTTATCACACACACTGCATCGATCCCTGGCTCACCGAAAATCGCCGCGTATGTCCCATTTGCAAGCGCAAGGTTTTTACGAAGGGCGAAGCACGTGCAAGTCGGAGTCGACAGCCTTCTTTGGATAATGTCACCGATACGGACGACGACACCACGCCACTGTTGCAGCAACAGCAATCGAACGGCAGGCAGGGAGGAGTCCAGGTGAACTCTTCCTCCTCTGCTGCAGGGGCAGCTGCTGGTAGCAGCTCGAGTGTTTCAGCGGCTGCTGCTGCGGCCGGGACAACGCGACATGGCACGTTCCGGCGAGGGGACGCTGGTCGGAACCCTTTCGAGGAGTCCCAGAGCTCGGACGATGAGAATGGTACGTCGTTGGTACAGTCGCTGACTGTTTAAATAACTAATCCTGCTTTATACACAGCCCTGCTGGACTCTTCCGTGCGTCCGGCCCACGAACGCATCAATCCCTTCGATCGAGCGCCCAACCTGCCGGCCCATCTAGCCGAGCAGTTGGGTGAACGTCGTCCCACGATCTGGTCGCGCATCAACTTTGGGTAAGGAAAATATTTCAATAAAATATAGAAAAACAGAAACACAAATGTATTCTTTTCTCTTACAGTTCATTCTTCCGACGCCAGCCGACCACAATTAGTGTGACGGCGCCGCCTTTTCTGGATCATGTGGAGTCCGGTACCATGGGTGCCATGGGTCTGCCGGTGACGGGGACAGTTGCTGTGGCCACGCCCGCATCGAACAACATCCTCAATCCGAATTTAAGCGGCTCCTTCAAGGACGACGACGATATGCCACCGCATCGCTCGATCTACGAACCGATAGCAATCAGTACGCCTGCCACGGAGACGACGGGAGCCGCCGTCGCCGTCGATGATTCAGCGTTTCTGCAAACGCCCACGCAGGGCGGCATAGGCGTGGCCGCACTGCCTCACAGCGCCTCCGATCGCCAGTTTCTCATATGAGTAGCGAGTCCTTAGCCTGTAGGTTGTCTGTCCAGTCGATGATCCTCGATCCAAGAATATGGAATGCAGTTTTTCGATTGGGTTTTCGCTATCAATGCTGTGGCTGCCAGCTGCTTTGTTTTAACAATTAACTAATGTTTATTATTAATATTAATAAATATGTAGCCAAACCCTGTGTTGGATGGACTGTGCGCTGTTGTCCCACTTCCAGGACATTCTCCCGCAAACACAGAGACAAAACGCAAACACAAAACACACACACACACACGACGTAAACAAATTGTGATTTATTTTATATACATTTTACAATTAACCCAATCGGCTTACTACAAGGTCCGCCCCTCCCCCCGCCAGCGAAACACAACCAAAAAGTCAAAGAAAGAAAGTTAGAAAACGATTTAAGATTTAATTGCTTACCTGATTCGGATTAATTATTGTTTTTTTTTTCTGTTTTCCGACACCACACAGATGCAACACTTACACACAGCGACTAAGCTGCTGATTCATGAAATTAGTCGGCTGTTAATCAAGTGGACATTTTAATTCGACTTTAAACAGCTAAAAAAACAGAATGAAATTAATGTAAACTATTAAAAATGATTATGTGGCATTGGCCTGTATATTGTACATTATTCTCGATTTAACTAATTTTAAGTTAACTATTTCTTAGCATACGAAACTCTGATATCCAATGTTACTATTTGATTTTCGACCCGTGTTTTGAGAGCAGAGATAACTTTACCAAAATATGATCAAAATATATTTCAAAGTCAATGTCGTCGTTGCCACAACACACTCCACTACAAGTAGAAAACTTAAGCGCTAGTTTGTGATTATTTTTCCCAAAAAAAAAAACAACAAAAACAAATAATAATAATAATAAAGAAAATAAAAATACTTATAACAAAAGCAACTGATGAAAACTGTTCATGAAACAAAACGAAATCAATTAGGGCATAGATGCAGATATATAGCAATGCTGTGGCAGTGTAATCTAAATTTAATTTACATTCAACAAAAATAAACGTAATGAATATATACTAAGCGACTGTGTTTTTCTAACTGTATAACAATCTCGTAAAACGGTCTGAAAGTAGATGAAAATATCTTGAAAAACAAGAAAGGAAGCTAACTTCGGCAGGCCGAAGTTTGTATATCCTTGCAGATTGGTTTTGATATTTATGTTATAGATTATAATGCCGAAAACACTCACAAAACAGAGTTTCATTACATTTTACCTATACTTATTATGTTTACAGTTTGACATTTACAGTTTTACATTCACAGCTTTACATATTCTATACATTTACCGATCGCTTCTATGGCAGCTATATGATATAGTCGTCCGATCCGGCAGTGAAAGTATATAGAAGACTATATGCAAAGTTTAATTCAGATAGCTTTAGTTTGCATAGAAACGGACAGACGGACATGGCTAGATCGACTCGGCTGTTGATGCTGATCAGGAATATATGTACTTTATAGGGTCGGAAATGTGTCCTTCACTGCGTTGCAAACTTCTGACTGAAATTATAATACTCTGCAAGGGTATAATACAACCTAATTTTATATTACTTATGGAAAAGTTTTTAGACCATAGATTGGTAAAAATTCATTAGAAAAATAATGAAGTTCTTCAATAAAACCAAGTTGCATTTATAAAGTTTTGCACAAATATTTTTATTAGATTATTGTTATTTTTTTTAATAATTTTTTTTTTTCAATATCGGGATCAAGTTCATGCCACTATTTTATGGTTAACCACACGACCTTCTGCAAGATCTCTTGGAGCAGTAGCGGTTCTGGTTGCCACCACATCCGTGATATCTCATCTTTAGACAGTCCCTGGTTCGCCTGTTGAAGTACCACATTTCGTTCATGGCTGATCTCCGGCAATTACGTCCATTTCGATGTCCTTCATTCCTGCCGCCAATACAAGTCTGGTTGCCTAGGATAGGGGAACATACATATTAAACCTATTAACCTGATTAATGTAATTATATTTCTGCTTACGAGGACTGCCCCTGCAACTGTCCTGGGCATAAGTGAGACTCAAATACAGGACAAGGCAAGCCAAGATCAGAATGAACTTCATTTTCGTTGGTTTCTTTATGGATGCTCACTTTGAACTGACTGATCGGTCAAATTATGGCTTTATATAGTCAGTGGGAGGAACTCGATTACCAAATCGAAAACAACTTAACAATGGGCTCTATTGTTAATAATATTTTGGGGCAATCGGATAATGCTAGTCAACAGACACTGTCCTATAATGGTTGAACTTTCCATTGGCATCCGAATCAGAATCATCTGTATTGGGACAATAACCAAGCTGATTTTGTATACATATGTATATTTATCCCAAAAGTTTCCACTTTCCAAGCGCAATACAGCTGCAAAAGATATTTTTAATCATCGGTCTGTCTTTATAATTGTTGTATCAAGGTGATTTTTTGGGTTTCCAGAAGTACTTTTCTTTAATTTTAATTTTAAAGTTTAAAGATGAACGTTTTTTTATTTTAAATAATTTTAAATTTGCAAAAATGGGTTTTTTTGTTTTTATCGGGCATTGCTAGATCGACTCGGCTGGTATATTAGATTATATTATACCCTGCTAATGTAGAGTGTATTCTTACGTTAATTTTAATGTCAAGGAATTATTAAGGATTTAAGGATTTAGCTAGCAATTTCCTTTTTCATTACAATTAGAATACTTATCTAAAATGTAATATTCTTAACAGACAACGCGTTTGTCTTGAGGCAACTGTATATTCAAGCTCTTCCTTGCGTGTTCCCAGTTCATAATTAGCTTTTCATATTATTAAATAAATTAAACCCTTTGAAAGATTCAATTAAAAGCTTATTTTCAATAAACTTCCCACTCCCTGACCCACACACAGCAATAAATAAAGACACAACTCGTATTGGGGATTCTTGTTTGTCATAGATATATATATATATTTGTTTTCAACTTTAATTGTCGCTCCTCTAGGAATTATTTTGGATCTAAGCTGGGAAAGACGGCAGCTGTTCGAACTATCCTAGGCGACTTGTGTAAATTGGTATATATCTATAATTAGATATTTAGGCCACCATTTGAAAGTTGCTACATTCTTTAGGCAAACGTTACGTACGTACAATGTGGTTGGTTGTGCAAAATAAATACACAGTAAATCGGGGATTTATACAAACTTTCATTTTATATATAATTTCAATAGCATTTAATATAGTAATGTAAATATATTTTATATAGGTTATGCATACACATATTATGTATGCTCAAATATACGTAGTTGAGTGATGCACGGAGACATGTCAGCATTTTCAAGTTACTTTTACATACATACACATACATAGTTTAAATCAATTTTGCTAAATTTGATGCGAGATTGTGTTTGATGATTGGTTGAATGTTTTTGTACAGTTCCTCGAGAGTGAGTGTATGTTCGTATGGATAATTGATACAATTTCAGTTAAAAATATAATAATTGTTATTCTCGTTATCATCGATAAGCTATATATACAAGGTATGCAGCACTTTAGACCTTAAGCTAACTAAAGAACGTACGAACTACTCGGTAGATGAGATGGAGGCAGAGTTCACTTGACCACCAGCGATTGCTTGAGATGCCGCACAAGGCCCGAGCCTATATCCTGTACATCCGGCCATTGTCGTATCACAAAGATAACGAAGCATATCGACAGAAAGGTGGTGAGAACACGAACCCTAAAATAAAAATAGAAGTAATAAGTAATATTACTAAGGATTACAGCAAATATTTATATATCGATAAAGTAAAAATATTTAACGTAGCGATATATTTGCGATAATTTAATAAACAATTTGATTTATCGTAAAAATAAAATCGAAAAAAATAAATTAACAAATATTTGTTAGTTGTTTAAATATTAAATTTGATATTTTTCGATAAATATATAAATTCGATATACCATAATTTCGATATGGCATATTTCGATAGTTTTGTCGATATATCAAATAAATTCACAAATATTTTTTCATTTTTTAAATGTTAAATTTGATATTTTTCTATATTTAAAAAATCGATATATCATATTTTTGATATGGCATATTTCGATATATTTGTCGATTTATCAGTTATTTCCCATTCAATACACATTCCCAACTTATTACCTCGTTTTGAGAAACGGCATTATAATGCCAGCTGCGGTTGCCACCAGCAGGAGTACCACTTGCAATATCGTTAATACCACATTGATGAGTTTCACAACCAAGGCCCGTGCATTGGAATTATCAATGCCCTCGACGGTGACATATTGTTGCTGCGACATGTGCTCCATTTTCGATATCTGTGTGGCAAGCAAGCAAGTGCTCCGGTTAGATTCTGTGTTTGCAAACGGATTTGGGGGGGACTTGGGCGTTGCGCCTCGAACTTACCCTCGTTTGACAGTTCTCGAGCACTTCGTTGACGTCACGTAGTCTTTCATCGCTTTGGTATTGTACTTTCTCCTCCATGTCGGCAATCGTTTGCTTCAGATTCTCAATTTCATTCTGTGGGAACAAAGAGAGGTGGCAAAGGCATGAGCATCGCACGAATGTTGGGCAAACTGCCAAGGCGTCAGCTCAGCGTGTCGGCCAAGTGAACTACGAACTACGAACCTGATGTAATTCCGTCAAGTCATTGATTTGCTCCTCGAGTCCCTCGGCACGATATCGTTCACTTTCGAGTGTGGCGGTCAGATTGTTGAATTCCTTTTGGCCCGTCTACCGGAAATAGAACACGAATAAAAGGATTAGACTTTCCTGGCTTCCCTAGAAATGTATAATGTATACACATACCTCCAGCCGTTCGATGCGCTCCTTGAGCTTCTCGTTTTCAGCCTTTCGCTCGGCCAGCTCGGTCAGCAATGTCTTGAGCACTATATGGTATTGGCTGGCACCCGACTGGCTTTTGCCAGAACTGTCAAGAAAAATATAAAATTAGATTACTTAGGATAGATGTTCGCAAAGTACGAATTTGTTTCTTTGATTTCATATGAAAATAACATTTAAATCAAGAAAAATCAAATACTCTTCGGAACTTACCCGGCCGGTATACTTTCGCTGGTCACGCTACTGCATTCACTGTTGTCACTGTTGAATTTGCCTGTGCCACTGCCAGCCCCACCTGTGTTATTGTTGTTGTTGTGACCACCGCCACCGCCCGATCCTGTTGAAGTGCCCGCACCGGGCACCTGCTGCAATCGTTCATTGGCCGCCAGGACATCGGCATTGGCATTCGCCTGCATGCCTTGCAGCTCGGCTTCGCTCATCTGATTGATGTTGTCGGCGCTGCCAAACTTGTTCTTGATAAGGTGGGCAAATTCACGCGGCTTGGACATCACCGAACCGGAAAAGCCAGTGATGCCGTCACGGATGTTGCCACCAACATTGCGCAATCCCTGGCCCACATCGCGCAACACCTCACGCGGCTGGCGATGCTGGCTTTTGGTCTGGAACTGGTGATTCTGTAGATCCTTGGCCCGTTTCGTGTAATTGTCCAGTTTCTTTTGCAGCTGCGAAATGTTGTGCGCACTCTTCTGGTTCTTCTTCTCGAAGACAGCCTGCAAGTGGGATAGTGGTTAGGTTTTGTGCTTTTAGTGGATTTAAGGATTATAAGGGAGAACCCACCTTGATGCGCTGCAGCTGTTGTTTGTCGGCACTGGCTGCCAGCTTCAGATACTCATTGACATTATCTGAAATAAAGTTGGAAAGTTGCAATACTTCTCTGTAGGAATTTTTCTTTGGAATCTTAATACTCACCATCTCTGGCAGTTTGCTCTTGACGGATGGACTCCTTGGTGCATTGGATCTTGGTGTTCAAACGGTCAATGGCCTGGACGCTTGAGCTGCGCTCATGGCAGCGGCGATGCACCTTTTTGCTGCTGTCAAACTCATCGGATACGAATGATGAATAGTAGTCCTCGTTGCCAGACAACCGTGAGTCCTCCAGCCCGCTGCCAGTGCCAGCGCTGCCACCGCCACCTCCTCCTCCACCGCCGCCGCCGCCCTGATTTGGACCCAGGAAATCCGTCATGTCGTTGATGCCACCAACGAGACCGCTGTAGGCCAGCAGGCCGCCCTGATCAGAGCCATGGGTGCGTCTCTGGCGTTCGCGACTACGCCGCCGATGGGTGGGGCTGTGGCTGCGGAAGCCACGAGCCACCACCCCGCCGCTGCCCAAACTGCCGGTCACCGTGTTGCCGCCGCTGTAGACAGCCGCCTGTGCAGCTGCCACTGTGCTGGATGAGGCTGAGGAATTGCTGTTCGTGTTCGCGGAGGCTGTTCCGGATCCGGAAGTGCCGCCTGCCCCAGTTGTTGCCGAAGCTGTTGCTGCTCCTCCACCTCCGGCTGCTGACGCCGTCGTTCCGCCCGCCGCTGCTGCTGCTGTCTGAGTGGCTGCCGCTGCCTCGCTGGCACGCTCCCGGGACACTGGCGAATTGTGGCGCATAGAAAAGTACGTGATGTTGGGTTATTCTCTGGGTCTACTCAGCGGTTTCCCTGTTCTTAAATTCAGTTTGTCGGGAGGCGCAGTTTGGGTTAGCTCCAAAAAAATATGTTTAGCGTGTGGAGGAGAGTGTGCTGTTTGTGAGATGCTGATGGAATGCGTTTTTTTTAGTAGGTACTTATTTTAGTTATTAAATTGTATATTTCATTTAGTTAGCTCAGTTGGTCATATGGCGTGGAATTATAAAGGGAATGTAGCAAGTGTGCTGAATGTGAAATTATGTTGGATTTTTTTAATAGTTTTCTTTGGTTCTTAAAGTTAAAGTTAGTTTTAGCGTTTTGGCTTTGGATTTAGATATTTATAGGTTATTTAAACCTCTTAAATAATGTATAATTATTATTTGAGAAATTAAGTAAATACTTTAAAAATTGGAGTAATCTTAAAGATTGTTTTTTAAAATTTCAAAAAGTAGAGACCAAATTTGAAAATTTTGATAATATTTGTTTAATTTTGGTTAAGCAATATTTGGAATACTTGGATAGATTAAGTAAGACTTCGGAAACCACAAGAAAGAAATGAATTTAAGATTATGAACACTTTAACAATTTAAAAAAATTCTTTAAAATCATTATTAAAATACAGAAATATGTTTAGGTTCTATGCGATTCTTATTTCATCTTATATTTGTGTTAATTTTAGTATTATTATTAGTATTTTAAATTTATACAAATTTAGCTTTTCATTTTATAGTTTTTATTTGAAGTCGGCAAATGTATTTGTTTGTTTCTGGATAATTTGGTTAAATAATTTTTAAACGTTTCAATTTTTCTAGCTAACTGTATTTATTTTTAAGAGTTTTATTTTTAAATCAATTTTCGCAAGGCTTGCAAAAAAAGTGTTGCATGCGCATAGGCGCCATGTGTTGTGTATGCTTTTTGCAAGTGTGAGTGTGAGGTTGAGTGTGCGATGAATAAGTGTTTCAAGTGAGTTATTTCACTTTTTTTGATTGACAGCTAGACAGCCTGTGCGTGGGGCAAGAAAAGAGGGAGATAGAGAGACAAGTAGAAGCGGTGGCAGGCGTTTAATAGACTTTAAAATCGCGTGTTTATAGCTTGCTGCGAATAGAATAAAAATAGGCAACAATCCGTTTATGTTTAAGCAGTGAGTGTGTGTGATGAGTATATAGTGTGAAAGTGTGTGGCAACTAGCTAAATAAATAAATAAATAAATGTATGTGTTCTTTATACCTACATTTATCAATGATTCTGATTGGGATTGTTTGATTTGCAAGTGTGGCTAGTAGTTAGGCGGGCTAACATTCAACGGTTACAAAGCTAAACAAGGAAAAAATAAAAAAGAGATAAACGGAAACATGTAAAGTGAACGAAGTCAAACACAAACAGATAACAAATGTTACGGCAGAGGAGTCCAAATGAAAACAAGGAAATAAATAAACTCAAAAGCACTCAAAAGTGGGCTATAATATTTTCAAATTTAATTAATTCATGGCATATTTGTAAGCTTGTTGATGCCGACGAGAACTCGCAGAAACAGTGCAAACATAACGGCGGGGTGATATGGGGGGTAGTAAAGGTCGTAAAGGGGGTTGTTGCTAGCTGGGCGGCTTTTGTGGCTTTCTGGGAGGATGACTCATCACCATCATCCATCGTCATGGGGTGAAATTTAATGGGAAAACATACAGCAATGGGGAAAGCATAACAGAAATGGAAAGGAAAGCTTAGTTCTGATTCTGGATTCTATATGATCTATCTGAACAACACATTTCCTTGGTTAATCTTAAATGTTTTGCATTTCTTCCTTTAATCTATTATCTTCTTAAATATTTTCTATGGCTTACCTAGTAGTACTATTAACATTATTTCATATTTTTCTACTTGATTACTTTGCTTAAATTGTTATTTTAAATTTTTTATACAATGTAATAAATTCATTATATCAAAACTATGTTTAAACCAATTCCAATTTCGAATTTTCTATACCAATTTAAATCTTCAACTATTTAAATATCCCCCTAACTATGAACTTTTAATCTCTCTAAGAAAACCTCCAATAATTAAGTGTTCAAGATTATCAACAACTATTTAAGGGCTCTTCTTCATTCATAAATTCTGCTCAACCTACAGCTATATAAACTAGTTAATGGCGGAAGCACAAATTGAATGAGACGCCCACTGATAAGACAGCAGCGTTGCCTAGCCAAATCGAGCTTCACCAGATTGACACCAGACCCGGCGATAAGCAGCAGGAAGCTCAAGCTTTAACCCAGGCCAATCAATCCAATTAGGCGTGCCGGGCTATTGCTAAGGGGAATGGAGGAAAGGACAGGAATAATGATTTCTTTCGAGGAAGAGGATTCGGATTACTAATCAGAGAGGAGGACTAATGATCATAATTGGTAATTACTTTGCTCGGTGCTTCGACTGGCGGATGGAGAGCGACTGGCGCGCAGATTAGAGCTGGAACCGCGGGACGGGCGCAGGGGCTGCAGCGTTAGGAGATCCCGATTCTGGTTCGGATTGTGGGCCGCATTAGGCGTAGAGTCCATTATTGCATACTGCCATTCAATGACCACGATTTCGCCGCTGGCTGCAAGTAAACAAGAAACAAAAGACGACACCCAATGAGCAACAATACAATATTTATTTTCAAGCATTTTTCTAGGCTATGTAGATTGCAAAAGTCTAAAGGTGAATCAACTGTCCGCCAGCTGATAATCGGTGTATAATCCGATTATATATACATTCCATACATATACAAGTGTGAAGAAAACTGGAGCACACGGAATAAACAAGAATAATAAATTATATGCATTCCTAGCGTTGTTTAATAGGAAACAAAGAGTCTCTGGTGGCAGATGGAAACCATCTTGTAAGTAAATTCAAATGGCCAAAAATAGTGACATCACTGGCACACTTCAAGTGCTTCGTGCTCAGCCTTGCGATATGTATACAATCTATATGTGCTCTTAGCCAGATATGGTAGCAATTTGGTATAGATAATGCCTTTAGATTCCTATATACCCGCCATAGCTACCGATCGACTATATCGACGAGCCATATATAGATTGATTCGTGTTAGTATTGGCGTCTGAAAAAAAAAACGTAGAACTCAAGTGCCATGGGCGGCATGACAATGATGTTGGAGCGTTACCCGTAGAGGGAGGCATCATCATCATCATCATCAGGGTGGCACACAATGATAACAATTGTTTACTTAACTTGATTATAAACATTTATACATTTGAGTCTGTTTCTGTTTGTTTCGTTGCCAGCACACCCAATTGAGTTATTAATAAACAATGCCAGCCCTCAGTCGCACCTCTATTTTTTTTTTTCAGCGTCAGCACATGCTAGGTTCTCAAATTGTTAAATAAGAATTATCAAGACAACGTCTATGTATATGGTGGTATATTTATCAATAAATAACATCCTAGAGCTTAAGGTCTGACATGGAAGCTATCGAAGATTCGAATAAACACAAACTTCAAGGAATTTTTAACTTAAAAGTACTTCGTTTTCAGCATATCAGAATTTTCCTTATTAAAGTTAAATTCCTCTTTCCTTTAACAGTGTTTTAAATAGCAAATAATGGAATTAAAAAAGCAAACCCCTATGATCTGAGCCGCCAAATGTATAAATTGTTTACTAATTATCACTAAAAGTTTAGTGCAATATGTATACATCAATGCAATGACCTTTAAATGTTTACTTTGGCCAACAAATTTATAGCGCCAATAGTCTGAAAGCATTTTCAAAGCCAACGATTTTTCTCATTTTAAGATCCCAAATATTTTTGTTTTGTTTATTTTCATAGCTCTTGGTCAGACATAATCCTTGATAGCTGACACTCCCTTCTAGAAATAAAATTCCCCTGTGGTTAATCCCCCAACCAAAACCGATGAAATGTCTTGAATTCCATTACATCAATGTCTGCTTTCTTTCAAGTGAGTCGGTTAGGTTAATCTTTGCCTTCTTTTGTCGGCTCACTGCCTCTGCCTTTCCAGATCGTAATCAGCTTTAATGGAGGCCACTTTCACACCCGCCCGGAGACCTACCCCATTGTTACTTCACTTGAACCAATTGAGAATCCACAGGCAGCACTTTTCCACTCTCGTTTCGCTTTTCACTCTCTCGCTCTGTGCGCTCGCCTTACATTTTTCGGGTAATTTTCCGTTTGGTAAATCCCTTTAAGCTCATCCCTCCTTTGCCCCCCACACACACTCTCGCTTATGTTCAGACATTTTTAGAGTCTATCATTTTGCATTGTAAAGCCCGCCAGCGAGCCGTGGTATCGACTTGGTCGTTATTAAGCTTATGCTTTTACTATTTTTTGAAATACCTCAAGGCTTGAAAGTACCACAAAGGTAAGATTAATCTTTATTTTAGTAGTAGATCCAAATATTTTTGGTTAAAAGATTTGCAAAACTCTTATCTAAACTTAAATTTCTCTTAAACATAACACCCTTTCAAAGTTTAATAATATTTTAAAAGAGTTTTATATGTTTTTAACGATTAATAATAGTTAAGCTACCCACTTATTTTTGTTATAACAGCTGGAAGCATGGGAGAGAGTGCAAAAATAAATACAGATAAATTGGGGGACGTAAAACGAGAGATAAAGATGGACTTTATACTCAGTCCGTTGCGCTTTCAACCCAAATGCTCATCTGCACTTGACTGCGCCTCACAACTGATAGGTGGCAGGGGCACTGAAAGTCGGTTGGGGAAAGGGAGGAGGTGGTGCCTCCCTCAGCTACGACGTTTTGCTGTCTGAATACGAGCATAATCATTTTTCTTTGTGCCCCTTTCTTCTTTGGGTTTGTTTGTGAATTTTAATCAACGTATTTTGTAACCTTCTTCTGTTTTTCGTGCTTTGTTATTCCCGCGACTCGCGGCTCATTCGCTTTCTGTGTTATTTTTTGTTTTGTTTTGTTGTTGTTCGTGCGCTGACTGATGTTTAAACAGAAAACAAAACAGAAACAAAATAATAATAAGCGCATTGAAATTATATATCATGGGAAACGGAAGAAATGCCTAGGCGACTAGGGAATACGCTAACTTTTTAACTAGAAAGTCAACGGATTTCTAAAGTCACTAAATTCGTACTTGGGAATTTTAAGTGCGCTCTTTTCATAAACTTGTAATTTGTAAGCAACAGCTTAACTAAACATCTTTTAAACATCATTTCTATTTAAAATCGTTTAAAATATAATAAAATTTAATCCTAAAGAAGCTAAAGGTCTAAGTTCTTACACCAATTAAAATCTTATTAGGTTCAAACGCATAATCTTTATTAAGATAATAACTACAGTTTTAAAGTGTTCAATTAAATTAAAAGCTATTTTTTGTATATGTCATTAAAAATTTCAAATAAAAACATTAACACTGCAATTAAAATATAAGAAACAAGCAATTTACTTTGTAGTCACAAATCTTCTCAAAATGTCTTATCAACAACCTTTTAGCACAGAAAAACAAAAACTGTTGCAATGCACATTGAGAAATTGTTCAGGGTCATTGCACTCGCGACTTTGGCACGGGTTAAACCCGTGCCGTCTCCGACTTTGTACAAAGATTTCAGCTTAGAAATATGGACAAGTCGCAGTTCTTGCGATAAGAAGCAGCAGATGATTATTCCGTTTTGTTCCAGTCACAGTAGAGTCACTGTTTTTATTACTAAGTGCCAGTTTACTTCGGTTATCAGTGTTGTCTGTATTCGAGTGCAAACGCACTCGGTAGGTCTAACAATGGGAAGCGATTCAAATCGGGCGTAACTTCCGCATTCCATATCTCTGAGAAAGGAATTGAATGGGAGATAGAGGACAATGGGAAGTGAGCAGAGTTCAGAGATAGAGTTTTAAGATCTGGATATCTGGATATTAAAGTAATAGCTTCAAAGTTCACCTACTATTGACATAAAAAGGTTATATAATATTTCCCCTAAATCTTTGTGGCCCTTTGCTTTTAGTATAATACATGACTCATCAACAGTTATGAAAATTTCTTAAAAGTTAAAACATTCCCTTACATCATTGGGGTTTTCTTAAGAGATTTTCAATCTAACAAATTATTATTTATACATTCTCTGTCAACACACTCTTCCGTTTTATTGTTTGTTCCGTCAGAAAACATGCATTTTTACAGACTTTGAATGCAGATTCAATTATGCTAAGGCATTTTCCTAATGACTCTGACATTGGGAAAGGCACATGTCTAATGGGCATCCCGACCAGCCGCAGCGCATACAGCATCTTGGAGCACAGCTGCTGCTGCTGCTTATCGTTTGTGAAGGTCACCACGGCTGGATTATAAATATAAGGAACAGCATTAAATTATAAGTCCGTCGTGCATACAGACAACGAGACAGCCAGTCAGTCAGCCAGTCAACAAGTAATTACAAGACCGACTCTCGGTCTCGTTTGCATTTCCACCCTATACACATACTTACGCCCAACTGAGAGTAATTCCATCATTAGACAGAATGCTGTTGAAAAGCTTTTTATAGACTTTGGTCCACATTTCTGCCATCTAAGTAATGTTGTAGACAGTGCTCAGTACCCAGTACCCCGACTGTCTGTAGTAATTTGAATTCAAAATGACATCATGAAGCGCCTCTAATTCCAATTAGACTGCGGTCATTTGTTCCTACAGTTCAAGACGATTTAAGCTATGAAATTTAGCGGAAAGCTGTCTCAAGTTTCCTACACAATTGTTCTTAAATGAGTCATTTTTTTGTGTATTCAAAGGTTTGTTTTTAGATTAAGCATCGAATTAAACTTAAAAGTATTTTAAACAACTATTCAAATCCCTTAGTTTTCCTGTTTTCCCTTCCCTGTTGATCTTGTTCTTCTCCTCACAAGTAATATTTCACTTTTTCTGTATATATGTTGTACTTCTACTTAAAAATTCCTTATCGTTACTTACCACTTCTGCTGAATGTCACACTGTGTTTCTTCTGCGGGGCCGCTTATGTAAGAGCGGATTCCAACCGACAGTATCATAAATGTTGCCCAGGTCAGGGTATTAAGTAATACATACATATACTCGTTTATATATACATTTATAAAGTATACAAACAACCATTGAACTTGCCATGAAGAACTGCAAAGTTTGCTCAACCAAAACCCGTAAAAGGCAAATGGAAAAGAGGCCAAAGAAAACAAAAACAAGAGCGTAAACTTTTGACTGTTGCCCCATTACCTCAACAATTTAACAAGACGCAATGTTGTCAATGTATTTTTTATAGATGTTACTGATTGCTCTTGTTGTTGTTTCAGCATTTTGCGTGGTGTTTTATTGTTGCAGGTGTTTAAATTGCCATTCGCGAGACAAGCCAAAGGTAAAGTAAAGTGTAGCCTGCCAGTCAGCTAGCGTTTTTTTTTATTGTGGCTGACGACTTTGTTCTCATTCGTTGCCAGATACAAGAATGGGGTGGCGAAAAGGAGGGGGTGCTGAAAGGGAGGTGTAAAAGTGTGTAAACGGTGGGGCGAGAGCGCACCTGGCAGGTGTCGTGAGCTAGCCGTGATTCACCCAACACATGAAAACCAAGATAAACATACAATACTTTGGTGAATTTTTTTTTTACACTCTACTAATTCCCACAAAATTTAAACTGTTGATAATTTGGTAGAGCAAAACTGTTGAATGCAGTTTAAGATGTAGGAAGACTTATATTTTTACGTTATTTTCGTCAGAAGAAGAATTATTTTTAATTTATTAAAATTTAATATTTATAGTTATAGAAAACAGGTAATATTCAAGCAGTAGTTGCTCTCAGACACAGCCATTGTTTATTATCAACACTAGTTATATGCTGAGCAACTTATTTGGGAATTCTAGTAGCAACAAAAGCTGCATATGCACAGAACCTGTAAGATCGTCTTTACAAAACCAACTCAAGCTTGGTTAGTTTATTTTTGAAAGTTTCATTTAACTGAAATTTACTTTCTATTCAACACAGGGTAGCAAAACAAATATACTTTTTGCTAGGGTAACAAATAAACCAAAAAACTTGCGCAACATTGCGACGTTTTATTTTTATTTTTCGCTTTAGATAAGCGCACTTGGTACTGTCATAATCGACAGCCACCGCAGTCGCAACCGCAGAAAAAGTCGAAAGGAAAACAGAAACGCTTTTGTCATTTCCAATAAGCTTATTATCGCTTGCAATGGATCCCCAGCAGATCTATTTTCGAACTGCCACCCAACGATATCAGCCATATAGCAATTGTATTTTAATTACAAACCTTATTTATCAATCAATCAGCCCCTGGCAGCGGCATTGTTGTGTAAGTCAGAAAAGTGAGAGGGGAAATTTCTTTCACTATCTGGCATAATTAGTGGGTTACACGAGTTCAAATTGAAGCCAAATCGTTTAGATAACGAAAAAAAAAAGAAAAGAAAAACATTTTCCATTAGCTACATGTTTCCAAGACTTCAACATGTTGCTAATGAATGTTTTCAACATGTTGCTAGAAATAATTAGCAAACATTCCAGGTAGAAATCTTCAAGTGATTCAGCAACGTAAAATATAAGATAAAATTTGATTTATGGTCAAGCACCCGGCCTCTAATTACCGCAAAACAAATGAAACCAAAACAAACCCGAAAAGAACGGGCCAGAAAACAAAAAGTGATTTTGCGTTTTCCCGGTAACTCATACAGAGTTCAACGTGAGAGAGATAGCGCCAGGTGAACGAGAAGATTTCTCAAAATTTAAGGTTCATTGTGAAATGCGAAAAACATATAAAAATATTCCACATAAAGATAAATTCAGGTAGATAATCCGTTTGCTGATGACCCCGAAACTAAGGTCTTCTAAGCTATTTGGTTAAAGAAAAATAGGTATACTCCTTTAGGTTTTATTTTATAAAATGTTGATTAATAATGTTGCATATGAACATACATCCTACTATCTTTCTTTAGTAAAATCTTAAAACAGCCATTATATTAATCACTGTAAAGTAAAGCTAGTTAGCTTTAGTAAATGCCACAAGTCACTGCAAAAAAAGTTCCACTCTGTTTCCCCACTCATATTTCCTGATTTCTACTCATCCCACACATGTTTTTCTTTGCCAAATAGAAGTTATTAGCGCTACAAGCTTTTCTCAGTAAGATTGGCAATCAATTGACCGTGCTTAGGTCTTATCTAATGTCCACAACAAGCCCACACACCTGACATTAATCAGCCCTCGCCCTCAGGTGTTGGCTAAACCCACGTCCATCCAATAGGTGCCACATCGAGTGTGTAAATATAACAATTTGATTCACCTTCTTAATAATCAGAGGGCAGCGACTGAAGGAAACCTGATATCATTATTTGTGTGGATACACACTCACGTAATTGAGTATATAGAGGTGAGTGTCTCGGAATGACTCCTCCTCCTAGCAACTTTTCATTTAAAGACAAGAATATACTTATTTGTATATTATTAGACACGTTCAACAGATCAAATAATGTTTCCTGTAAAATAGGAAATAAATGCATTTGTTTGTGAGTCATTAATAGTGGGTATCGTAGCTGGCAATATCAGACTTTTGCTTACGAATTATTTATATTATAGAGCTGATAACAAAGTTGTTTCTTTTTTTATTTATCTAAACAAAATATTTTCTAGTATAATATATAAATATTCCAGTTAATTCTTATTCGTTTGTATTTCAAAATATTTAAAATATAACTTTAAAGGCAATTCCTTTTGGCTGTTATTAGTCAGTAAACCGAATTTTTATGCCAGTCCAAAAATCAATATATTATCTTTATTGGTATCCAATAGATGGGCAATTATTTTTCTTGCCTTGTCATTATTAAAGCTTAATTTTTTTAAATGTCACTGTAAAGTGAAATCTATTCAAGTGATTGTTTTAAGGGAAAAACTAAGTATTTTCCAATCGATTCTCGTATTACTTTCCTCTCCCGTTTTGTTTTCCTCTGCGGTTTTTGTGGTGCGGAAAAAGTTTTTCAGTTACCAGCAAGTAGTAGTATTAGTAGTCAGCCAGGCAATTACCTTTATGACAGTTATCTAATGCTTTCTGGCAAACTCTGTATGGCTATTTCTCTACTTTTTGTCCCATCCCCCTTCTCCAGAGCTCTCTCTTCCGCTGCGGCTACCCATTAACGCAATTGGTTTGTGCCACTTTCTTTGAGATACACTCGCAGCACGAGTCCAGCATGTGGGGCCACCGTGATGCTGTGCTGAAAACTTGGCAGATACTTCTAGTTGCCCTGCTGATGTTTCGGCCATAACTCATGACACATTTGAAACTATTTTATGGCGTGTTTCCACACAAACAGCCAGCTGTGGGTGCTCTTTTTTTTATTACTTGGTTGTTTCTTCGTTTTTTGTTTATATAAATTTAAAGCTTATCGAACCACTGAATCCTTGACCTCGCCTACAGGTGAAGGTTTGTGTCTGTCTGTCGGATGATCGAAAAGTTCTTGAACTGGCATTAGCCACAGATTAGGATTTATTTACTGCAGCCTTAAAATATTTTTAAGATAAGTTGGTTAAGATAAAACGCTGTCTGCTGCTATGAAAAAGATTCTCACATAACAATGTAATTCCAGACGGTGTTTAATTTTTCATTAGCAACTTCCCAATAGGGAAAACAATTTAATTCGGTTTCTCCCAAGTAAATTATTTAATCCAATAACGAACAATTCAAAGTCAATCGTCGGGTTAATCTATTTTGGCGCTGCTCATTACACAATATATTTAGCTAAATAACAACAAACACACATAATAATTATTGTTTGCACATTAACTAATTGCTCAAAACCCGGTGATAAATTGTTGGGAAATTATGCATACAATTATTTTTTTATACCGCAACGACCACGCCCTAAAGCGGATTGTTTCGTCATTTCATTTTGGGCGAATCGCCTTAATTGAAATTTGCTGCGGGTCAATAACATTTTCGATGGCAACCAGAGAGTTTGGAAAACGAAAGAGGTTGAGTTGGGTTCGGACATCAATTTTATGGTGTCACGGCATTTGTCAGACGAGACACACTGTGTTGAACTTTAAGACGGGTGTCGGAGGCTCAAGAAATCCGAAACAGTTACGAATAAAACTTTTTTTATTTATTTCTTTAAAGGTGATTCATAATTTCTTGGAAGACTTTGTGTAAATATATTACTATATATTACATGCATTTATAAAGAACTTAATCCAAAAAAAGGAAAAACACTTCTTAACTATCATTAAAACAAACCCATTAGAGTATATATGATTTAAACAGTATATATCCACTATTTATGTGCTTTTCTAGAAAGCTTTTTATGTATTAAACAATATTCAAATATTTCTTAAACCTGTTTTGAGCCATGACTTTGCATTCTGACTACCTAAAAGGCATTTTGTAACATTTTATTGAGTGAAACTCACTTAAAAATACAGATGTATTTTAAATAGATCCATTTATATTCGCTGCATATGTTTCCTGAAAACTTGTTATTCTATCACATTTTGTGATTGTCACTTTGAGTCAGCTGTTTCTGCCAATTTCTTCTGTATTGGCCAACGAGTCGTGGGACAGATGCTAAATTGATTAGCACACATCGGCAAATTGCTCATTGAATTTATTCTACGAAAAATGTGACAATTTTTCCGACCCCCGTCCTCTTGTTAGATAAATAAGATTTAATTCTAGGTGAGTCGTGTGCGCGAGCTTTCCTCGAATCGTTTTTCATAAGCATTTCCTTTAAAAATAAACCCGAAAATCATTCGATTTCCCCATTAGCTAGCTCTTCTTACACGTGTTCATTGCTCTCTTGGACTTTGTGTCACAGTCCTGGCGCTGCTGTCGTCGTGTCTTCTTTTTGTTCAACAGCTTGTTCAGCTGTTGTTGATATTACTCACCGAATCATCGGACACAAAGATCAACCTGCTTAACATTTTTACACCGAATGTTCAATGAATTGACCGACCACCCGCAAACGCCGTCAGCAAAAAAAATTATAAAAGCAGTCGCTGTTCGCATGACTAAAATGCAAATACGACAAAATAAATAAAGTAAATATAAACAAATGAAACGCTGCGAGTGTCGTGCATGAAATATTAAACTCATGAAAACCGAGAAAACCGGAAAGGAAAATACAAAGCACGCTGCTAACTTGGCATATACCATACTATACATATATATTTATGCTTAATTTGGTCATTGTTCTGGGGAGTGGGGACTTGAAGCAAAAGACCAAGCTCGAAAAGAACAAAAACAGGGGGGAAAAAAAAATCAAAAACATGTTTTTTGCGAGCTCAACGGTTGGAAGGAGCCAGCAGCAGCACACAGCATGAGGTGGGGTGTTCCGTCAAAAACAAGCCAGCCACCCGAGCCCCCAAATCGGAATGATTCATTTACGACTGCCGCTGACGTTGATCGCATTCGGTTGATGAATTTAAATTGTTCTCAACTAAATGTTTACACGTAAAACAATAGGGGGGGTATTACAAAAGACCTTACTAGTCTAAACCATCTAAAAATGTTATTTTTGAACAGCTATTACAGCTATAACAGAACTTATTTAATTTATGATAATGCAAAAACAAATAGAAAGTTCTTTTAATTTGTACTTTTACTTTGTTATCCTAATGGATGGCAAATCTGTCAATATGAAATAACAATATATTTATATTTAAGCAACGCCTTTGTCATCAGCTTCCATGTTAAAAGCCTTTTCCATTACCCAAAACCGCTGACATTTCCCAGCCATTGTGTCGTCACCCCTGTCTTCCTCATTTATTTTTTTCCATGTGTTGCATGTATCAAAAATTAAATTATTGATTGACAAGTGTCCTCAACCCTTTCCTTCGCCCACAGCCATGAGCACAGCTGAAAAGGTGAAAGTGAAAACAACTGTTTCCATTGTTGCTTGTCTCTTTTTAGTGTTTGTGCAAAACAATTTAACAATTTATGTGTAAATTTTCACAACGGAAGTTGTTGAAACTTATGTATAGTGGGACGGCCACCAGAGCGGCAACAGCAGCAGCAGCAACAGCAAAAACATCCAGTAACACTGCGGCAATAATAGCGCTATAGTTAAACTTATAAGGTCAGTGTCATATTTGGTCAGCTCGTCGAGCATATTTCAAACGAGCAGATGAGTCACCTCAAACACGAGATACAGATACGGGAGATACAGATACATTCATTCATAACAAAAACACACCGGCAGGCAACACTTTCCCTAGAAGTTCATTGTAGAACAAAGAAAGCTTTAAATGCGTATTGTTTACTAGCGAAATCTTGTTCAAGTGGTTGACTCATTTGAGAAGCACTCCTCCGGAAAATGTACCCCACTTTGATCATGAGATCTAATGCTTAGTTTTCTTGATTTCTACGAATTGATGAATAAACAGACCACAAAATACCTAGTCTCGTCTAGCCAAAAGCTCTAATTAAATGTATTTAATATCAATTTGCATGCCTGACATCATCAGTCAAACGAAGACCATTATAATTCTAACTTTACCTTGGCTACTGAACTTTAATCTAAAAAAGAAATTTCGCTCCCGCGCTTATTTCTGCGTATTTTGCGCTGAATTCCTTTGAAAAGTCAACGTTTGTTATAGCTGCACACATTGTGTTAAATAAAGAAATGTGAAAGAAAGAAGTTAACATCCTTTTATCAGTCAATTATGATTAATAAACGCAATCAGAAAGATTAGCTGGTAAGTGGGAAAAAAAATTCTCAGACAAATCTAATCAGGGTTTATTGCTTCATATAGTAAGAACACAAAGTAACAAGCATTTTAAAAAAGAAATACATGGTAGTAGCAGATGATTATGGTTTTTTACAAGTCGGAAATGCGATTAACTTGGGTTATCTGGGGGGATTTCTTGAGGGTTATTCCTTTAGTTGTAAGCTCCAGAAAATATACATTTCTGTAGGATAACAGCAGCTAGGAATTAAAGGTTTTTGTTTATAATCTTGACCATTCCTTTGAAGTATAAATAAAAAGTAGATAAGAAAACTTAATGGGTTCCTCTAACAAGCTAGTTTATGTGTTTGTTTTGGGTTATCTAGGGAAATCTTTTAATTATTGGCTAAGCGAAAAAGGGCTAATCAGGCGGAAAAGCATAGCATTTTGAATATTTTCTCTTGGGTGCGTCGGTTTAGCTTGTTGCTAGGACAAAAGCCATTCAAAGAGCCGGGTCCCCACGTGGCTCTCCTCTCTAGTATTATTTGGCACTCTCTCTCCCCGCCTCTCTTTTGGGCACACGCCCAAAACAACAACGGTGGTGCGAATAAATAAGTGAGGATAAACAGAAAGAAATAACGTGGGGAAAACAAAAACAAATCGAATGGGTTCGCGAGAAGTTCAAGAACAAAATAAAACCCAACACGAATTTCCCTCTGCTTTTATTTGGTTTTTGCGGCTTAAGCGAACTTAATTAAATATGCAAATAATTTGCGTGCCTTCGTGGTTGTTTTCTTTTTTTTTTATGCTCTGATTATATTGCATAATGCACGATATTCGGAGATTAATGCGATTTGGAAGTCGCAGAAACGAAAAACTGGGACTCGGTCACATCCGAAACTCATTTATTTCTTTATTTATCGAGAGAAACTTGATTTCATTTTCGATCAAGGTTGTGAGAAAGCAAAAGAAAAGCAAATGTAGAAGAAAATTAATGTGGAAAATTAATGATTGAAAGCGAATTGATCAATCAATGTGGGATGGGTATTGAAAATTGATAAAAACACCCGTATCCGCATAGGGGTAAATTATAATTAACGTTTGTATTTCATGGGGAATAATCATTTATCTCCACGACACCAAAAAGAGGGCGTATTGTCTTTTTTATGTGAAAAATTCCCAGTTTAATTATTTTCAGGAAATGTGCATTTTATGAAGTTTCCTATTAAAAAACAGATTTGGTCATAAAAAGGAATTACCTCTATATACTAAAAATATTAAAGAAGTTAAATATAAGTTTATTCTATACTAATTCACTTAGGATTTATTGATTTTTACCAATTGTAATTGAATGGATATTTATAAATTCCAAAGTTATTTCAAACCACTTTCGCCCACCCCCAAAAACCAATCGAGTCCCACGAAAAATTGTCTAAATTAAGCATTTGTTATGCCCATTAAACCACCAAAGAGATATAATCGCAATCATCAACATTTTGAAACAAAATAAATGGCTGTGATTTTACCTCAAATTTTCTCCACATGATTTTCGGTTATTTTGAAATGCTGCCTCTCCTTTGAGCCAACAAACCTCTGCACAGATTGCATCTTTGGAATGTGTTAATCTGCTCTCTCATAATCCATCTCCAACCCACCACCCACCTGCCTGTTGACGTCATCATCACCGGCTGATGTCTAGGTCTTCGCACTCTGTCGGGCTCTCAAAATGCCTAATATATACATATATATTCAGATATTGCCTGTGTGGGCAAGGCAAGTGTTTGTGGCGCCGTTGGCAACAAAGTGGGAGAAATGGCTTTTTCATGCTCTACGCCAATTTCCAAACAAATTCTAAACATTTGGGCAATAGAATTTTTCAATGAACAATTTGATATGCTGATATAGATGATATGTATGTATATATAATTATATGCCTGCGCCCAGAGTCTCATAAATTAAACCATCAGTTGTCACAGGCCAAAAGAGATTATTTGGTGGAAAAAAAAAACAAGAGAAAAGAGAAGGTTGATCTGCACACGAAATTAAATAAATAATATAAACACAGCCCCAAAAATAGCTGCCAAGCAAACGAGTGCGAGCGAGAAGGCTACACAGAAAAAAATAAAAATACAAAATGTTAGTTTAATATGTGTTTGTAGGTCAATGTTACTTATTTAAAGATCGATTTTTTAAGTATTAACACAATAGATTGGGCAGAGAGAGGTTTAAGTCCTTTATTATAATACTTATTAACATAATTAAGTAATAATAAATCCATTTAATAAATAAATAAAGACTCCAGATTAAGTAAAGAAATAAATCAATGCTAGCCTTTTTTTAGGGGAGTTGATACTATTTATATGGAAGTTATAAGCGCTGTAAATATTTAATAAATATTATACATATTTTTAAACGTTGACTTTTGTTCAAAACAATTATTTCTCTCTGTGCAAAAATAGTCGCATTGAAAATGACGATTCTTTTCAGTCCGCTTACATTTATTATTCCCGTTTGAATTTAATTCAATTGCAGACGAAAACGTGTTGTTGTAGGATCAACCGTGCCTGTCTCCGAGTAACAACAAAAGCGAGAAAAGATAATAATAATACTAATAATAAACAGGAAGAAGAGGCTATCAAATGAAAAACTTGCTAAAGATCTCACAGAAGAAATGTGCAGCTAAGTGAGTTAGTTGATCAAGACTTGCCTTCGCTAGCGATATATTTATACGTTTTGTGTGGTTAGTTGCCAAGCCACAAAACGCATTTCTTCACTGCGATGAATTGAATTGAAGTTGTGATTAACTTTAATTGTGTTATGCAGATGTCAGCGGGGGACGGGAAGCGGCGAATAGTTATAGTAATCAAAGTGCAGTCGCCCCGCCAGAGCAGCGAAAGCCAGGCCATCCGTGTCGCCGCCATCCAGGAGCGCAGTTAGGGGGCCTGGGGTTTTTGCAAATCCCCCAACTTTTGATAGGATCTCTAACAACTTAATTGCCATCTGAGCGCCAACTATTGTTTATCGTCAAACCGCAGTGCGCGAATATAAAAGGCACCTTAGTAATAAATTTAATTATTCAATACTGTAGAAGGTGTTTTATATTTTATACTATTTTTTATTAAATTTTAGTTTTTTGTATGATTGAAAATATTATGATTTTTACGAAATTTTAAAAGTTCATTTTACATTATTTGGGTATAACCTTCAGGAAAATCAATTTTTGGGAACCCAAAAACTCGAACGTTTTTTCAATAAAACTCTTGAGAATTGTTAACAAAAATACAACCTTAAAACAAAAAGAACACACACACGTTCGTGGACCGCAAGTACGTGAGCGTGTGGGTGTGGTTGTGGCTTAAATAAGCAACTTTGAACTATAAACAATATTCGGCACGCACTCACCTTTGCAACAACAATAACGACAGCAGCGGTTTTAACGGTAATGCAGCCACCCCGCTGTCTCTCCGCTCTTTTTCCACTCTCCTCTGTGCGCTCTCTCTCTCTCTCTCTCACTGCCGTCTCCTCGCCTCTCCCTTTTCGATTTGTAGTTTTTGGCTGCTGCAGCGCTTGATTTTTTATGCACACATAAATTTTCAAACTGCGACGCCCTTTTTTCGTTTTTCTCTCTCACCAAACTAAACAACAACTATCGCACACACTCACACTCGCACAGCTACAAACACACGCGCGCGCGTTGTTAACAACAATTTGGCTTTTCACTCTTTGTGTATTACATTTTCCTCTTGGACTTCGATTTCGCTAACCGCTTTTCCTTTCGCTCTGCGCAAAGTCGCTCACGGAAAATCTTTGCTCTACAGGGGCAATCTGCCTATTTATTATTCAACATGCAACACTTGGGTCGTGGTCCTTACATTTAAATTTAATTCGCCTTCAACTATGTTTTGCTGCTGCACTTTACTTCGCGATTCGCCCGACACAAGCAATCGCCGCTTAAGATTATTTACTTCGACCGTTCGCTGCTTCCGACAATAATGCTGACATTTGCCAGAAAAAGTACCTTTTATCCTTCGAGGCCTCTGGTCACACTTGAACAAACAAGAACGCGTTTTCACCATTTTATTGACAGGGATGGCAAATAAGAGTTATCAGAAAGTAAAATTGACATATATTAAAACAACACTTTATATGTAGTAAAAGCTAAATTAAATGAAGTCTGCTTTAATTTTCTAAAAAGTCGGAATTCCTGCTGTATTTAAATTTTACCTGCAATCACACTTAAAAATAACCTAATTTGACGGAAAAGAAGGGGGAATGACACGATTTTACATACCTTTTTCGAGAAGTCTGGCGGCGACTTTATCTTGTGGCGTTGCCAGACTTTTGAATCTATAGCAACAGGCGCTGCCAGAATGTGAGTCTCGAGCCACCAGCGCTGCCGGACTGTGCAACTCCTGTTGAAGGGAAATTACGCGGGTTTGATGGGTGTTTTTAACTATATAGGGTAAAAGGAAATGGAAAAAATAATTAATAAATAATTAGTCAAATTGGAAATAAGATAAACCTGCATTTCAAGTATTTTTTGGAACTACAGGTGGAGGAATATCAATGTTCGCTGTAAAGTCGTAAATGAAATATAAAACGTACTTTTTAATTTAAATTAAATTAATTTTATATTATATTTTGTATTAACAATTCGGTTGACTATCGACGAATTAATTCATCGGTTACAGGATATAACATAGATTGTATCGATGTATTGCTTTATAAAACAATCGATAGTTGGTAGTTTTGACTTTTAATGGCTTTGTCACCTCTAATCCTGTTGATGTGTTGTAAAAATATTGTAAAACTATCGCATCGATGATACATCAAGGGTATTCCCTTGAAGCCTGTATAGTTGTGTTTATCAGAACAAGTGATCACTGATTAGTGATCAAGTATGTTGTGGTGAATGCTTATGCTACTGTAAAAATAATCGTCTTAGAACCCATTCAATATATTTTTATAAGACATCATAAAAAATCAACTGAAATGGACAGAATTTCGTATATCTTAAAAACAGGAGAGAAAAGATTAAACGTGGCGCTTCCTTTTCTGAAAAACTTGATAATAATAATATCGGCTAAACTTTGCTTTACTTAACCGATAATTCCATCAGTTCTTATTGGAACTGCTGTTTTCTGATGCAATATTTTCAGTAAGTCGTCACGGGAATACCCTAATTCATTCATTACTCCTAGGGAATACCCTGGATAAAAATATTTATTTTTATGAAAAAATATCGATATATTGATACTTTTAAATATTTCTCGCATCTCTAGTTGCCATCGAAGTTATCTCACCTCTAACGCTGAACGGAACGAACGAACGGTTTCGTCGTCGCGCGCGTGTGTGGTGTGTCTGTGTGTACTGAAAAAAAAAACATTTTTGGGGCCGCAGCATAACGGAGGAAAAGTTCGTGTAATTATTATACAATACTCGTATTTGTTCTCGCAGCAAGTCGAATAAGCTAAATTGTGCTATCTAACCACAAAAATACGAAAAAGTTAGCTGAATTACGTGAGTAGAGGCTCTGTATGCGTGTGTGCCAGAGCGAGGCGGCAAATCAGTGCGGCGTGAAAGAGGGAGAGCAGCAAAATATAAATTGCTGTAAATGCTTCGCGGCGTGTGTCTGTTGTCTGTGTGTGTGTTTTGTGTGTTCCTGTGTTTGTAATTGAGCGTGTGTGTGCTAAAACAAATGCTTAAATTGCAACAAAGAAAATTGTATAAAGTATACGAAGCAAATAGCAGAGCGAAAGCAACGTAGGAATAAAAAGAGAAGAGGCTGCTTAAAGAAAAGAAGAAGAATAAGCAGCCGCCGCGAGTTTTTTGCGCGCGCGTGTGTGTGATTGTGTGCATACACATATTTATATATTTGTACATGTGTATATAATAAAAAAAAAGAAGCAGCAGCTGAAAGTCATAAAAATGCGATTTCGAGTGCTTAAAATTAATGTTTAATTTCATGATTTCTTCCAGCGCCTAGCAACGAAAATCATAAATAGTATATAATATGTATAAGAAAAGTCAACAACAAGGTTAAATATAGTGCTTAAACAGTGAACACTGCGGTTTCAAACGTCTTTTTTGCATGTCTTCCTCTTCTCCGTGTTTTTTAACCATCAAAACCGACAACAGCAATAATAACAACACCAACGAATGGATTGAAATACAAAAACAAGAACTTTTGAGAGCGTGAGAGAGCGCGACAGAAGAAGACAAAAAGAGAGGCGTCGGCTAACAGCTTATCATTTGACAAAGCACAAGCAAGAAGCAGAAACATCAGAAGGAGGGAAGGAAAACCAAAACGCTGATTGCGCTGAAATGTGAGTAATCTTATTAAACCGAAAAAGACAAAGACACGAATTCAAAACTAGGGAAAAAAAGTATCTGCAGCTCTTAAACTGCACAAAAGTGTGAGAAAATGTGTGTTCACTGTATTAGTATTTCTGCCTCTCTCTTTTATTTGCCAATTGTATCTGATAAGAGCGGATGTGCAATTTAAAGACCTTGGGAACCGTTTATTTACATATGCATGTATGTACGTATTTATCAATCGGGTTAGCATTCGGAAACTAGCTAAATTGGGCAACTTAATTCCGACATAAACATAAATATTAATAAATATTGGCTAAAATTGTTTTTAGCTTTTCAACCTAAAATATGAAAATATTAAAATCTATAAAAAATCAACGAAGAAAAATAAAGAAAACCAAACCAAAATTTATTGATCAAAATAATAATCTTATAAAAATTTATTATAATAAATAATAAATAAAATAGAAAAAAAAATAAAAATAAATATTTTGTTATTCAATTTTAAACTATTATGAATGCCTAACAGGAAAAAATTTGTTTGACAATGTGGCTAAATTATGTTATATATTTTCTAAAGGTTACAGGCTAAATAGTTCAACATTATTTTTTCGTTTTCCGTTTAGAATTTCCTTTCCCAGAACTCCAGGAAAATGCCTTTATCAAAGTAAAAGAAGTTTCCATTAGCCTCTGGCAATCCAATAGGAATTCCGACAGTTACAGCCAAGTTAGGGATCTGGTTTGGATGTTGTGCCATCAAAAGTTATGCATGCCGTCAGTCAAAGTCTATAACAACCAATTAAAAGAACCAAAACACAAACGAAAATGCCAACGCACTCGTAAATAGGAAACAGAAAAAGGAAAAAAAAATGCCGAAAGCCATTTCTGAGAGATTTTCTTATGGGGCCAAAGACTAAAAGCCGAAAACCAATTATGGCCAACTAGTTGGACTTGATACTAGTTGACAGCCATTGGGCCAAATACGATCTTGGGCCAAGTTTAAGAACTTAGGGCAGGATTATCAACAAAAATATCGATCTAAACTTATTTAGCCAACAAATTTATAACTTTGATATCTTTCCAATTTTAATTGCAAATCGTAAAAGCGAAATATAGAAATATGAACTTATAAATAATAATATTTCTTAAAAAAAAGGTTACGATCTATGTTACATATTTAAATAAAGGACCCAAGCTTCTCTGTCAATTAAAAGTGGTTGCAATAGTTTCCTGCTGCCTTGTTTCTGTCCTCTTGTTTTTTCCCCCCCTTTACATACACAGAAGACGACATCAAGAAAAAGACAGATACGGAATATAAAGACACTAAAAAAGGCAAGCTTTTCCAGATATATATTCTCTTTGCTTAGTTCGATTTTGCAAAATTCCGAAGGCGCAAACTAAAAACAACATAAGTCGAATAAAAAACTGCCCAAAGAGAAATCAGTAAAAACAAAGAGATGAATAAAAAAAAAAACAAAAATAACGTGGCAAACAAAAATAAGTTCCTCTTTTTGTTGTTGTTGCTGTTGCGGCGGCTGCATTGGATACATAAAAACAAACACACGAAAAAAAAAAATAAAAACAGACGTCTCTTTTGCTTCCCACTTTATCTCCTTCATGGCTGTTGTTGTTGTCTCCATTGCACTCCAATCTGCTGCTGCTTTTTCTAGCTCCATTCGGCCTCTCTCTACCATCTTCTTCTGCTTCTTCCTTCTTCTCCCGGCATATGTATTCATGTAAAACAGCAGAAGAAGAAGAAACAAGATACCGTTGCCAGTCAGCCAGTGGATTGTATTAGTTTTTTTTCTGTTTGTGCTTTTCTTGTCTCCATCACATTTTTTGCTCTCTTCTTCGCCTGTCTTCCGCTTCTCTTCCTGGTTGAGTCTTTTTCTCCTTGGCAGATTACAACGTTACATTTTGGCGCACTACTTTGTCCACCAATTTGCATCAGTTTTATTTCTGTTAGTAAATAGTAAAAACGGGAAAATTTATTTTGATATATTAAAAACTTTTTATTCAGAACTTCTTTAAACTAATAGAGCTTAGTTAAATATTAATACAAAAATGTATTTTATTTATTAAATACTTTGCTATGAGTCCAGATATGAACTTATTTAAAAAAGATATTTTTAATAAACATTTAAAATTTTTTGAGCGGTTTAAAACTTTGCATTTATCTTAAATTTTGAACATATTCTCAGTTTCTATTTGTGACCCTAACATATTCTGAATGGGAATTGTAAATAGTCTCCCCCATAGGGAATTTCTGACACCCAGAGGCATATTGTGGATTATTCCCCATGCTTTGTTCGATTCTTTTATCTTAGATATATAGGTATATCTATGTATCTGTATTATGTATCTTTGCATCCATTGCATCAGCATCCGTAATTGGCTGTTTATCTGTATCTGTGTAAGACCGAAATAGTTGCATTTTGGAGGTCTGCACTTTCATGGCGGAAAAATGAAAAGAGAAACAATGCCATAAATACAACAAATATGCCATGCACACACACAAAGGCAGATTGTAACGAAAATAGATAAATAAATTCAGAAAAGAACAAGGAAAAACTTTTACAGAATGTGAATGTGCAATGAGGATTCCGGATTTCGGGGAGCCGTGGAGGCGGTGGCGGAGCGATGGCGAGTGTGGTAAATGGCCTGCTGTAAAATGTTGTTGACTGTTTAGAATTTAAACTTAAATTTAGAACCGAAAAGTTCAAACGCAGCTGCAGCGCCAAGAGGAAAATGGGAATAGAAACTAAAGACAAAATGGGGAAAACTGGGAGTTTAATGATACACAAACATATCTATATATATATGTATGTGTGAATATTTAATATTAGAAGCTAACGAAATTGGTTTTTAATTAACTTTCGTAAGCTTTGATCTTCTTTATTATTTTCCATCTCTTTTCTTTTTTAATATATCTATGCCTCTTTCACCATGCGTGTGTATTGCCTTTTTATTTTGACAGTTGAATGAACCCAAGCATTTATTATAAAAAAAACCAGAGAGACAAAAAACTAAATAAAGGCTAAATACACACAAGCGCACACACAATTACAAACAGAAAGAGCATGCGAGATAAACGAAAAGTAAGACAATTGAGGTAAAGATAATAGTGTGAAAGTGATTAAAGAAAGTGTCTAGGCACAATGATTTTATATTTATAATATTGAACAGGAAATTTAGACAGAAACCCATAATTATAATCTTATTCAATATTTTGATTCCTCTTAATTTAAATGGAGAAATGCGTAACGATTCTTTTCATACTAAAATAACTATGAGTTTTTTAAATGCTTCTGCAATAATGTCTAAAAAAATTGTTTTTTAAAGGGTTTTGTTAATGTCAGCTTTATTAGATTTTTCAAAAATATTTAAATCAAATTTTAAATAAGTTTAGTCTCAAAAAAGCTTTTCAACAACTATTGAAAACTATAAATTTGACCTCAACTGTATACTGATAGTGAGAGGAAGCGGGCCAGATAGAGATGGGGATAGAGCGAGATGGCAAAAGAAAGACCTCACCAGTCAAGCCACAAAAAGTAATTTTGTGTTGGAGCTAGAAAAAAGAAGGAAAAAAGACAAAATATAAAAAACTGCGTGCAGGCCTTTCAATAAATGTGAGAATAGGAGGGGGGGACACACAAAAGAGGTAGGGGCGGAGGGTGTCCCAGGCCAGACAGTAAATGAAGTTTACGTAGAGTTGTTGGCCCGGCAATGTTGTTGTTGCCTTTATTGGTTTTCCTTTTGCTGCCTCGCTTTTTTGTATTTGAATTCTTTTTCTTTCGTTTTATGTTTTTTTTGTTTGTTGTTTTTGTGCAGCTTTATATTTTATTCCTATCGTTCAGACACAGATGCGCTGAATATGCAACTTTGTATGGGACATTAGAAACAGAGAATTGGTTTTTTGGTCAGCAAAACATACACATAAACAGAAAATGTTTACAAAAATAGCACGAAATGGAAAATTAAATTGAAGTTCAGTGTTTTGTTTTATAAGCCAATTTAGAGAATCTTAAATTAAACTATACTTTGAAGGTTACTAGTTAAAGATTTGAATATATAAATAAATTTGATACAAACTATATTTATAAAGTGATTTTTATCTCTTTAACTATGTATTTGAGTTGGTCTTCAGGCATTTTAGCCTTTTTTTTTTTTTAATACTTTTGCGAACACTGTTGCCAGTTTTCAGGTTCTGTGTGTGCCTAATGCATTTTCACTCTCTTTTGGAGTGGTTTTCTGAGTGGATGTGGGTGGATTTCTTTAGATTTTTCTGTAGTGATGATGTAGGCTGCTGATGGGTTTCTTGAGGGGCTCTCAAATGCTTTGGTAACAATGAAAATATAATTTCATCGATTCTACATGGCCTTAAATATATTTATATATGTATGTATGTTGGTTTGGCTTCCATTCATCGAATCAGTTCTCCAATCAATGTTACAAATTGAGGTTACCCAACCAAAATGGTTCTTCGTTCTCTTCGATTCCTTTTTCCGAATTTTTCGTCGCTTTGTGCATTTTTCGTGCTGATTCGTCGTTTAATGGGCTTCGCTTAAAATCGAATCAACCAGGGACGCACATGTATGACTCTTTGTACAGAGGTTACTCGATAAAGAGAACCCACGAAGACCAGACATTAAGATATAGATTATTTTTTTTAGAAATTATGTTTAAATTAAAAGTGAAAAAAAAACCAAATAAATAGTTTATTTCTTTACGTTATTTAATGTGTGTATACTAAAAAAAAGTTCCGGTTTTTGAACGGCAACTGTATAATATACAAAGCAATTCGCCGGCAATTTCCCCTCCCTTTCTTTTTTGCAAATTTTTTGGGCGCTGTTTTTCGACCACGCATGACGCGCGCATTTTTCGTGCTGTTCCAGTTTAAGCTTTAAGTTCTCGTCGGCACATAAATCGATAAATGTTTGCTTAATTCTTTTTCCTTTTCCTGGCTGCCGCGGCGGCCACACCTTTTACGTATATAGCAGGATGCGAACTGCTTTTTATTTTCCGTTTTTTGTTTTTGCTGTTTTGCTCTAGATTTTCCTGCGCTGCCTGATTTTCCTGTGCCAGCAGCTGCCAAGGAAAAGCCAAAAGCAGCAAAACATGTGTTCGAAAGCGAAGTCAAGACAAACTGGCGTCGCCTGTCAGAGTGTAAAAGTCTTGAAGAAAACAAAAAACAAAATAAAATAAACTACAAGAGAGGGGTTACCGTTGGATGGACCTTTCTAGGGTTAAAAAGAATTCCAGGGACGTGAGGTGCTGGGGAAAACTAATAAAATGGATTTTGCTGCCGTCTGCCAAAAAGGATTTGTTTATACCCTATCTAGGGATACTTTATTTTTATTAAAATAGCAGTTGAAAAAGGATTATTATTATATTATATTAAAATAATTGAATATGTTAAGATTAGGATATATATTTTACCAATAAAAGCAAAATGGATTGTATTGATAAGTATAAACATAAAAATTATTACCGTATTTATTAAGAATTTAAGACAAATTTTACCTTTCAAATTAATGAGTGTATATTAAAGAGCAAATTCGTGGCACAGAAACATATTCCTTTTCATATTAAATTCTTTTTGGCTGAACATTGAAAGCTCGCCTTTTTTTTGGCTCTTTTTTCTTTGCCATTTCCCCTGGTGAAAACACGCACGTAAAATAGGGAAAATGTACTGCAAAATATATACATTTTCCCTTAGATTTCCTTATTCCTGGCAAACACGTATTGGGTAAGGAAATAGAGGGCTTCTTGGGTTTCCATTTGGAGTCGTGATCTTTGATCAAATGGCGTGATTGACTGATTTATCAAGGATTTTGGCATGTGCTTCCTTGTCAAAACAAGCTGTTTACCATATTTTTTGTGGACTTTAGGTTTATTGAACGATGACGATTAGACCCAAAACCATAAGGAACTTTAAATAGAACAGAAGCAAAATTTTTATACTTATTAGAACAACTAATTTATTTAAATTAACTCAATTGAGATTTATAAAACTATAAAGATTACATATTCCTATTGTTATTATTATTAATTTAATAATTTATTGAACTATTTAATTTGACTTAAAATGCACGTATTTAAGATGAACTAATTAAATATTTCGTTAATCACCAAATCGGCTCTCAGTCTTAAATGTCATTCTGTCAAAAGTTGACAAATTAAAGTTTCAGCTGCTTAAGGTGATTTATTGCCCAATCCCATAAATAAACAAAATGAAAGCGAATGAATACCCCAGAGAATGAAACCTTAATTAGTGGCTAGAAGGTGAATGGGAAATTAAATGGACAAGATGAGGAGGAATCCTTAGGAAAACTTTGCCCTTTGCTTTGGTGATGGTATAAAAATACTTTATTTCTCTTATTCACGGCCGTGCGGTTCGATGAGAAGTCAAGATAGGTAAAAGTATCTCCTAGATACACGGATACTTCAGTTGTAGCATCTTAGTTTTTGTAGCCATCGGGGCGTGCAACTGGAAAAACTCATACATACGTACAGCTAAAGGCAAAATAGTAGAACTGAATTCTGTAAATTGATAAGAATATATATTTTGCTTAGAAATTTGTCAGATTCAATTTGATTTATTATTTTTTTTAATAACTTAATAATTATTAAAAACGTTCTCTGATTACCTTTAATAGTTGATGCTGGCCGTTGTGTATGGCTTTATTCTGACTGTCACTGTGTGTACTTTGTATATGTAAAATGCTGTAGCGGCATCCTGTGCTCCTTCAGATGGATAGATATACATAGATGGACTTACTTTGCCGCTATGCTGCCGTTATGCTAAAATCCCATAAACATAAACAAGGCTCGCACACACACACACACTCTTACATGTGCTCTTTTACCTCATCTTAATTCCCCCTCCTGGGTAGGGAGGGCTTCCTGCCTTCTTCTTACATGGCAACAGAGAAAATCGATGGCAATTTACGTCTGTATATATACGCAAAAGCACACATATAAACACTGATAAAAAAAATAAAATCTTCTTTTGAGATTTTGCGCATTCTTAATTTAAAATCTTACTATAAGACCAAAAATTCTAGAAATGAGATTTTTCAGGGTGTATTTACGAACAAAATAATCTACTTTTAAGATTTGCACATTTTTTGGCATTCTTAAAAAAAAAATCTTAAAAAAAGACCAAATATTCTAATAAGAAGAAGAAAAAATCATAAAGTAATACCGAAAATGATTCATTTTAAGAAATAAAAATCGTAAATTAAGATTTTTGTTAATCTTAAAAATTCAGAAGAGACGGCTTCTAGTGTTGTCTCTTTTTTTTTCACACAAAAATGGAAGTCATAGTGCCGTCTCGCTCTTACGACCATTCTTAAAAAAACTATTTTTAGCTCAGAGAGGGAGATACATTTTTTTTTTTGTTTTCTCTGTCCTTGGAACTGTATGTATTTACGTTCCCGACATTAGTGTTTGATTTGCCTCAGTGGCCCAGTTGGTAAGCGGTCGGTCTGTGAATTTTGAGACATGGGTTCGGATCCCAGCCGGGAAAAAAAATGTAAGTAGCTTTTAATAAAATTTCTAATACTAATTTAATTTACAATAATCATTTCTAGCTCTATAATTACAGATTATACAAATTCTTTAACAATAATGTTTAATTTAAAATGTTTGGTATTACGAATGTTTAGTAGTATTAACTAAGGCCGGTCTCGTTAGGATTCAAACAAATTTTTTTTTTTTCTTAATTTAAGCCTTGTTATGGTCATTTTTTAAGATTTTCGGTCGTTTATCGTTCTTATTTTAAACTTTTTTAAGGATTGAAATAATATTTGAAAAATCTCAAATGTAGAATGAAAAAGTACTTAAAAGATGACCGAAAATATCCAAAGAAGACCAAAATATGCTTAAGCCATTTTCGTGACCGAAAAATCTCGTTTTTATGACCAAAATTCTTGTTTTTTTTTATCAGTGAACTTATGTATTATGTATTTGCTGTACATGCGCAAAATTCCACAGTCAACACACACACACACACCACACTACACACTATATAGACTTGGTGCAACTTTTTCTCGTAGACAAAACAAAACAAAACAAAAAGGCAAGGAACAAAAGCTGGAAATCCAGCACATACACACGCACACCATCCCTAAAAAAAAGACGCCTACACACTTGCACCCACCCCCTATTTAGTCCGCTTCTCTTCCCTATTTTGCACCCCACCTTTTCTCCATTTTCTTTTTCCCAGTCAACGCTGTCATTATTTTCATTTTCAACTTTTTCTCGTGCCATCTAAGCCACCCACTTGGCCGCCTCCTCCGCCCACCGTTCGACCTCATTCACACAGTGAAAAGCTCAGCACACTTTTCTCAAACCCTCAGACCTCCTCCACACTCTCCCCCCTAGAGCCGCAGCTGGCAACGCACATTTTGATAACATTTTTTTTTTTTTTTGATAAAAATAATGCGGCAACAACGCCCCAAGCTCCAAGGAAAGAGACATTGGGTGGCAGTGTCTGCTGAGAGTAGAGAGGGGTTTGGTGGGAGGAAACGTGCCAGGTCAGTGGGTGGCGGTTGGGTGGGTTTTGGTTTCTGGCATCTTGTCTGCTCCGTGGATGTAGCTGTGCTTGTGTGTTGGCTTGTGTTTGTGTAACTAGTTTTTGCGCCCATTTTTACTTTGGCATTCTTTGGCGCTCCACTGTTGCCGCATTTCACACACAAAAGCACTGTAAAAAATAAAGTTTACATAAATAAACTCAATGTGGTATTCAAGTATTCCCAAAGTAAAAGTTTAAAATTAGGTGAATCTAAACGTACTGAAGCACAAAATATAAAAAAATAATAAATAAGAAATAATAAAAAAATTGTAATAAATAATACAAGATTAGGTAAGATATATACATATATAATTATATTGTTAAAGTATTCTCAGTGCACCTGACTTAGGCTCCAAAGGCCCATCGCCTAAGCCATCTTGCTCCGCTTCACTTTGATGCCGATAATTTAATTCATTGAATATGAAGATAAATTGCGATGGCTTTCTCATTCTGCATTCGGAACCTTTTCCAGAATTTAAATGACTTAAACTTTGAGGAATCTTGATTGCTTTGATAACAGACCTTGCCGCTATTTCGGTTAATTAGGTTTGCTGTGAAAAGTGTACCAACAGTTAGGATCTGTTCAGCTTCTTCTGTAACTTAGATATTAAAGCCTAAAGTTAAATGCTTCAAACTTTTTGCAAAGCTTTAAGTGTTCTGCGATAAGTTGCGAAGATAATGCTAAGGCAGGCCAAAAGGGAAAACACAATGAAATACGAGCAAGATTGTGGACAGGATCCTAATGGCCAATTAGATTGCCCAAATTGTGATAACTTATCCTTGAAACAAAACTGAAAAAGCTCTGGGGTTTGACTTGATATTGGCTAATGGCTTATTTATCAGCAAAAGTCGTTGTTTTTCTTTACAAACACACAATTAAATTGAGATATCAATTCTTCCTGACCCCTTGTGGTTTGAATTTTATTTATACATACCACTTTGTTGTGTTAAACTTCTTTTAATTTATAGCTTTCTGAATAGATTTACTTAGCATAAATTAATGATTGGCATCAAGTTTAGTTGAATCGATTTGTGAATTTATGGCCTTTATTTTCTCATTTAAATATTTACATTTCTGAAACATATGCGACATTAAAATAGATTTATCATATGGCTAAAAGATTTATAGTACTTTGTATAGTACAGTGGAAATGATACATATTTGTAAGCTTCCATCAAATCTTATCGTCTTAAATATTCTCTCATATTCACTTAAAGACACGTACTTCTTTTTACACATTCAATTAAAAACAACAAAATTGAAAGCTCGGCCAACAGAATTAAATTCCAAACTTGAAAAGAAACGAAGGAACAAAATTTAACGCGTAATGAGAATGACACCAGCACCACAAAAGAAGGCAACCTGCCACGCCCATTCCCTGCCGCTGTGTATCGCATTACCAATAACAACAAAAGCCAATCCCCGATGACTACACCCTGCCGCCATCCATAAATTTGACATTTTCACATTAATTTAATACAAAAAGAACACAAAAATGTTGGTAACAGAAAAGGAAAGAAAAGGAATCCGCCTTGACGTCCTTGCCAAAAGCTTGAGGCAAATTTAAATGCAGACGCCATTTTCTATTAGTCCACACATTAAAGTTGATGGCGCGCCTTCTTATACCAAAAAACAATATCCTGCGCCAGGACACAGCACAGCCACACCCACACCCACTCATCCTGACGGAGCTCCCGAAAAAGTTTTGCGAGCCCAAAATAAAAGCAAACGAAACAGAAGCCGCCGCTCCTTGCTCCTTTGGCTGTCATCTTCGTCCTTTCTGCAGCTGACAGAGCCCAAAAAGGAAGGAACTAAGACAGAGACGGCAAAACAGAAAAGGAGAGTTTGGGTATTATAGTTCTGGCCAAAATAATAGCATACTGACTGTCTCAAATCAAGATTTGTCAGTTTCCGAAGCTTTCTGACCAATAATTAAATAAAAATAATAATATGTTCTAAAGCCTTAAGGCCTTAAATTGTAAAAACAATTTTAGAGAATAGGTTAACATGTTAACAGATTGAAAAAAGTGTCAAAAATAGTCCTGCCATAAAAGAAAAGGAAACCTGAAGTAAACATTTTGAGACCCTCATATCTGAAGGGCGAATAACAGCAGTAAATTGGTTGGACACTAGTATTTTGACCCCAAATGTATAAATGGCAGCGGATGAAAAGCCCCAACAACAAAATCCCTCTAAGGACTCTACTTTTTTTCAGCTGCTGCTCTGCAATTTGAAATATTTTGCCAGGCACCGCCCCAAAAAAGTTACTTGGGATTTAAGGGATGGGAAATGTTGGAGCAGCGCCCCAAAATGATTATTTTTCATGCTTTCTCATTTCATTTTACTGCCTTCGCACAAACACAGCCAAACATAAACACACACACTCACTGAAAGTCGGAAACTTTCACAATAATGCTGCCTTGGGGGTTGCTGCCTCTGCTCTGCCGCTGCCGCTGCCAGCTGCGACGCCCCCCAAGGGGGACGAAATAAGGAGAAGCACAAGCCTCACGTGCGCTGCCATCAAAAGCAGCGACGTCGGCAGCGCGTCATCAGCATTGTCTGCCCTTGATTATATCGATTTTCACACCCACCCACCCGGCGTCCTTTGGCCTTTTTCGGTTGCTGGCAGCGACGTCAGCGGGTCTCGGAAATCAGTGTTGCCAGTTTTAAACTAAACAGAAGTATTTGCTGGATTTTAATTTAGAATTTAAAATATAACTTTGTAATGTAACTTATTTTTTAATAAGATATATTGTTTGAAAAAAAAAAAAAAAAAATTATTCAGCACTCCTTGAAAATACAAATTTCAGTTTGATAAAATCTTTTGAATACATATGTATTTTCATTAAGTAACACATAAATCAATAATAAATAGTATGTAATAAATATTATTAAAAATAAAAAAAAATTTAAATGACACTTTATAATACGTTTAGTTTTTGTTTTACTTTTCCAAAGTAGGTTAAATTTAATAGATAATACTACTGGTTCAGTGTGACCATATTTGGCTAGAAAATATCTAAATTTTCAGAGCATCCCAAAGACAATCTCTCTTTCCTTCTCTCTCTGTTTTTCTCTAACTCTCACACTCACAAGTGGTGCACACAAGCTAAGCTTTCTGTGTATTCCCCGGCCGGCTCCTTCCCTTTCAGTCTCTCCCCTGCTGCTAACCATCTCGCTTGCTCTGTGTTTTCGTACATTATATGCTTGGTTTTGTATTTTATGTGCTGACTGCCGCCTGTTTCGTTATTTATGGCATTTAACCCCACACGAGGGTCGAACCGAACACCGCCACCCGGCACCACCCACTAGCACAACCAGCCACTCACTGAAATTGCTTTATTCAACCCAATATATATGTTTGTACATATATATACACACACTTTGATACATTTACATGCAGCAAACGTACGCTTTAATCTTTTGCCGGCAAATACCTTTTTGCAGCATTTAAATTCGCAAAACGTTATCGACCACTTTTTGGTGAATTTAAGTTTTCCATTTTTCGCCCGTTTAAGTGACCAACGCCCTCGTTTCCATTGCTCTCTCTTTCTCTATCTCTGTCTTTCTCTCCGTTGAAATTGTTGTCGGAGGTCCAAAATGAAAATGGATTTTGCAATTAATTTTCAAATGCTTTGCTAGTTTTATTTTAGTTGATGTTTGTGCGAGTATAGTGTGTTTGGTTGTTTGTCTTTGCATGTGCAGGTGCATTTTGTATTTGGTATTTGGTATTTTGTGTGTGTTTTCGAGAGTTGACCAACTTAATTTATACGCTTTGTGTTTTAAAGTGAGGCAATCAATTGGTAAATGCAATTGTTAAAGAGAAACAAACACTAAATTTCAATGATATTCGAAATTTGCAGTTAAAAAATCAAGTAATTAATAAAGAAACTTAAATTTTGTTATATTATTATCACTAAAAAAAAAAAATAATGTTATTTTTTTTTTACATGTGCGGAATTTTTTTAATATATGAAATACATTTATGTACATTAATACATTTTTCCTCCATTGCTGCAAATAAATTATTAAAGAAAAACAAAAAAAGGCAGAAAGAAAGTAAAGCCAACCCAAAGTCAACATCCATTGCCACATATTTTTTCTTTTTTTTTTTTAAATAAAGATTTATAAAGTATAAAAAGGTTTTCGTGATGTTGCAGAAACAAGAGGAGTGGTTTTATTTTTGTTCTTAATGTTCTTACGTAAACGAGAGTGTGGGCTTAAGCCCAAAAGCCATAACAAAATTGTACTATAGAAGACGAGAATAGGAGATTCTAAAAGAATGGTGTAAGTAGTCAGAGCTTGGTTTATTCTCTGTGTGTGGGTGGTTTTCAGGGTGTGTTCCTCCTAAAAGGGGCAAGGCCCGTTTATTTTTTGTCATCTGATTGCAAATTAAACAGGCATTGTAGTAGAGGAAATTATATTTAAGATTATATTAATATTAAATTATGAATCTAAAAATGTACAATCTTCCCTTGAAAATACTTAAAGAATTGCCCATCAGCAACACATTTCTTCTTTGGTTGTAGGAGCTCTTAGTAACCGCACATTACTCACAAATCCCGGTGCCAGACCAATAATTTCTCAGCTGTCTTTGGTTTCTGGTTTGGTTTGCTTATCAGATCGTACCTAGCACCTCTTGTTTGCCATCCAAAACGAGTGTGTTGCCCCCTCTTTGGGTAGATGAGAGCAAGACAAAGGCAAGGCTAAAACAAAAACTGTCTACCAACCGGGAACACGCCCAGTTTAGTCAAAAGGCTATTAACACCATTAAACGGTAAAACACTGAGAATAAGGGAACGAGGGTCTGCGGACAGACAGTTCTATAACTTAAGTTGGGTGTGGTTCAGGTTTCAGCCTTACCGTTCCGTGAAAATCCTCAGAAGAATGTAATAAAATGCGAGTCGCGTGCTTAGCCATCATAAATATAAAACTCACAGGAAGACGCAACTTAACCCTTCGTAAAAACCGCCCCTGACCTCGCGACTTTGCCCCCTTTCCCTTGTTGCCACCAATAAAATTCCAAGGTAAAGTTCTTAAAGAGTGCAAGGCACTTGAAGTGAAATGTAAACATGACAAACATGTCCTTAAACTTTTTACCCCCAATGTGATGTGTTGTGTGCACCACCGTCTCTTTCTTGGTCTTATTTCCTGTCCCACTCTCAACTCAAGTCGCCTCAACTCAGCTCAACTCAACTCAACTCATTCATCTCTTTCCACTCGACGTCGTCGCGACTTTGCTGCTGCCAGTGTGTTGACAAGCCCTTTTTTTACGCTCTTGCACTTTTATTTATGCGATAAAAATAAAGCGATAATAAATGTGGCGGGACACAAGCGAAAAGTTATTGCACTCTCCTCCCCGTCTTTCTTTCTTTCCCTCTACGCCTGTCTCTGGCCCTGTCTTTTGCCGCAACAGCTGTTTGACTTAAGAAAGTTGCTGCAGCAAAAGTTCAATTGCCTGAAAACCCGTTCCGCCTCTCCTCCTTCGTGCCACTACTGCAGCAATGCATTTGCATTATTTATTAGCTGTGACTGTGCTTCGCTTCCAATTTTGCATTTGCTGTGTTGCGTAATATCCGCTGAGCAACTCTGGCCTCTCAAGGGAGAGATAGCTATAGCGGGCAGTAGTGTGAGAGCGAAAGAGGTAGGTGTAGGTCAGGTCTGGTTAAATAGAAATAATTATAAATGTAATTTAAATCGATTTAATTGATATGACGATACTAGAAATGCACACTTCAGGAAATCAAGTGAGAAATTATTCGTAATAAAGGGTTTAAAGTATCTTAAAAATATTATATTTCCATTTAAATGCCACAAAAAGTATATATTTATTAATTGGAAAGACTTCCACACCAAGTTGCTTCCCCATTTTGCCAGATGTTTGAATTTCCCTTCGATTTGCATGTGAAGTTCGTTTAAAATGTGTTTCCCACTGCCACCTCCACTTTAAATATAATGATACTTGATTGTATAATAATACCTGCACTATTGATTTAAAGGTAATTTGCGAGAAACAAGAGATAGAGACAGATAGAGCCCCCTTTCGAAAGGCAAACACCATAATTTATCCAAGCGATGAGAGGGGGACCCAGTTCAATGGGTCTCCCTCACTCTATCACTTGGTTTCGGGTCTATAATTAGAGCAGAGTCGAGTTAATTACTTACTTTCCATTTGCACTTTTTGCTTATTTGCCATGCAATTCCAACAACTGTGCAACTTTTTGCTATTCACTTTTCCACAGCTGTTTTTGCTGGTCTGTTTTAAGTTGCATTTTTTCCCCTCACATCAATGAAAACCACAAATTGTTGTAATCGATACCACAGGGTACATAGTGTACTATAATATATGATACATTTAATCGCGACCAGCTAGCGCAATGAGCGTAAACTAAATTGTATGGAATTTTCGCTGGATTCCTAGGAATCTCTAAACCTCATGATGTCGGTGGTGGCTTTGCCATTGATATATGCGGGTATATAATTTCCTATGCCTGATGTGAGTCAAAGGTTTTACTACCCATTGAATTGTGGGAAAGAAAGTTGGTTGAATGCGGATATAGAATTTGAGGGAAAGGGTTTTTGCCTTTTTATAGATGATTTATAGATGAGTAATCTTTTTTATGGAGTTTCCCTAATGGATTCGATTTATAAGCTCTTTTCGCTATAAGATGGATTAATCTTATTCAAGAAAATTACTTCCGCTACTGATAAACTTTGCTGCTAATCAGTAATTATACAATCTACGATGATAAGATTTGTGCGACAAACAAATAAAAGTAATAAAGGCGAAATAACAAAAAAATTGTAAAAAATAAATTCAGCAAAATAGGATATGCGGCTGATTCAGTAGAGAACCTTCTAATCCTACCTCAGTATCAGTTCTCTGACCGATTTCCAAGTTCATTATTAAAATATTTTGTTATTAAATTTTAGCATTGAAAACTCTTCAGTTATAATTTATATTTTCATTATAAAAAATAATAAGAAATACAACAATTTCAGACGCACAAGCTCCTACGTCAACGTAAAACCCATATTAGCTTATAAATAAAATCTGTGTCAAATAAACTTTGCATGTTAATGGCGAATTCTCTTCGCTTGGAAATGTTGTTGTACTCTCTGTTGTTGCTTTTATGTGTCATTTATAGCGGGTTGACCTGCTTTTTAAGGCGATGCGTGATTCACAAAAGCGGTACCAAGTTCAGGTGGAATAAAAGAGCAACAACCGAGTGCACACAAATAAAACAAAGCTCGAAAAACAACAAAAAATATACAAAAATTGCGTACAAAATTGCAATTGCATTTTTATGTACCCCCACACCAAGGCGCCACTGCTTGATTGTGCGTGCAAAATGCGATAAAAATCGCTCACGAAGATTTTTTTATTTTTTTTTTTAACAAAAATATAAAAAAAAAACCTACCCGTTGTTTTTATTACACCGGCGCGTAACGGTAAATTGTAAGCGGCGATTACAACACACAAAAACAACAAACACAACATACTCACCTGACAGGTGCTTAGCGTGCATAAAAAAAAGAGATGGCACTAGAGGAAACTAAAAATTCACCACCGGCCGCCTGCACTTTAATTGGAAAACATGCCAAGGCGAATAAAAAAAAATAGAAGCTACAAAAGCATAAAAAATAAATAAAAATCGAATGTGCCAGACAGGTTGTTGCGCACCATGCATGTGTATTCTATGCGTGTGTGTATGTGTTTTGTGCAAAATAAAAAAGAGGCTCAAATGAGACTCTCAAACTCGAAATTATTAAATTGCAGACGACGCTCCATTAAAAAAAGAGCGAGGGTGGAAAGGGGTGAAGGGGCGTAGGCAACGGGGGGACGACGCAAGTCACGCATAAACGAAGAAGGCGAGGCAGCAACCATGAGTAAAAGCGAACGAGGCGAGAGAGTGGGAGAAAGAAACAGAGAAGAGAGAGACCAAAGCAGAGCAGACAAAAAGCTAAATTGTCTGACTGAGTTGGAAGTTACAGTCGTACCTCTATAACTCTAACTAAAACTCCCTCACATAATCATATTTGCAACATGCTTTTTTACTTTTTATATTTATCAATTGTTTTTGTAAAATGTGATATCTTTTCAAACTCTCAAAATTTAGGTAAAATAGCAAACGCCTCCTTAACACAGTTCAAGATATAGAGATCTTACTGTAATCTCTCGTTTGGTTATAAAATGAGTGAGTGAGCAACGGAAGAAGAAGAGCAACCGTACAGGAGTGTGCCTGTGTGTGTGTGTTTGCGGTATGAGCGTGATATAAAGGTCGTTGGCCATGCGGCGACGCTGAAGTCGCGCGACAACAACAAAACCAACAACAATGTAGGCAGTCAGGGAGCGAGTCGGGGGAAAACAGGGCTAAAACGAGATGGAGAGAGAGAGAATACTGACGATGAGCAACACAAGGCGACTTATTTAGCCTAAGGGCATGAAATGTATTGCAGGTTTTTTTTTTTCAGTCGCAGTCTCAGTTGTTGCTGTTGCTATTGCTGTTGCTCTTGTGGCTATGTATAGGTCGCTTTAGTTTTTGGTCGTCTGTAAAAAACACGTTCCCTGCACAACAAAATCAACAACAACAACTCCAGCAAACACAAAATAGACAAAAGCCCACAAACAAGAAACGCAGTCAGCAAAAGAGACGGAAAGAGTCTGCGGCGAAGGCTTTACTGTGTGTGTGCGTGCATTTGTGTGGGCGTGTTTGTCAGCCTTTTTAAGGCCATAATCAGAATGGAAATGAATAAGAGAGACCCCGTGCACTACTGTCAACCGAAAGTTGAAGGGCCTTAAAAACCTAGAAGTTAAATGCGTTTAACTGATAAACTGTCATGGAATGCGATAAAGTCGTGAAAATATAAGGAAGCTTGAAAACTAAGAATGCTTGCAGCATCTGAAACATTAATATTTTGAAAGCTCGAGTTAACATAGCCTATATTTATGTATTAAAAGTGAAAATATGTATGGACGTTATTTTTATTTTGTTTCAATTTCATAAAATGCTACATACGAAAATGTAATATTAAACTAAAACTTTAGTTTACGTTCTACACCTTTCATGGATATGTTGTATTGTAGGTTAAAATTTGTTAATTTGTCAGATTAAAATCTTGCTTATAAGTCATAATGAATTTAAAGAACATAATTTTTTTTAGCACACATGATGCAAATTAAATTAGACAAAGGAACAACTTTTGGGCCCTTGGAAAAAATACGAAACAAGTTGTCAGGGCCACCGGTGATTACCTCATGCTGAATCTTCTAACAGGCCAGAGTTAATAACCAAATTCCGTTTAGGTTGCAAGTTCAAAGCTGAAATTAATCAAGCCTTAAGGCAGGCAGGCAGCGAGCACGCACACTCAGATGCTAATAGCTAATGGCGCATATACCCCCAACCGTTGACCTTTAAGTTCCTTCTGCCTATTTTAAAGCCTTAGTCGCCACATAGTGAGTGATTATTGTATTACAGCTGTATAAAAAAAACCAAGGCGAAATGCATTGCATAACAGCAGCACTGAAACGAACAAAAAAAAGCGGGCAAGTAGAACTTGTTGTCATTTCCTTATTTAATGTGACACTTGTTAGTCGCCGTTGTTGTTGTTGTCGTTGCTGTCGTTAAGTTGCATTGAAATTGAGAAGCTCTCTAAGCTCTCCATCGCCGAATGAAAATGAACACCTGCGTTTGGTTTGGTCTGGTTTATTGTTAGCTTTTGTTGCGTTGTTTTTTTCGGGGCCTCACTGTTGTGCTGTGTGGTGTGTGGCGTACGTGACTGGCAATCGATGCAGTTATGCTATGCTGTTACGTCGTCTATGCACTCACGGACACCAACGCATACGCTAACCCAAACACAGATACTGATATAGCAGCTGCAGATAGAGATACTAAACGCAGGCACGCACGAACGAACACCTGTCACTAACACATACAAACAGAACTCTTTCCCACTCGCACATAACACTCTCTAAGTGTAAAGTCGATCTAATGCTATCAACGCGCATCTCTATACAGCGGTGGTTAAGATACTAGCTTACTTTCAAAGTTATATCACAAAAAGTAGCATAAAAACGCAATAAAAAAATTGCGGTTTTTTTTAATCCACCTAATTTGAGACGATACTGTTATGGCAGAGCATTATTATGCCTCTTTAGTGCAATTTTCAGACCTCTTTAATAATATTTTTGCATATATACAAAAAACTAACTATGCTATATGTATGTGGCAAATTTTGCATAATTTTTTAAATAACTTTATAATGATTTGAAACCCAAACTAAAAATATTATTTGAAATTCCTTTAATATCAAGGTAACAGCTATCAATTAGAAACACCTTTCTATCTGATTACACCTGCTTTCTTCAGGGTGTTAATGTGTTGACCTCAATTGTAGATACAAGCAGCTGCAAGCATATATGTATATTTTTTATTTTGTTTGTTGATGCTGCTGCCTGCTGCTGCTGTCGTTTCATTTACCAATTGTTCCTGTCTGCTGTTGTCTACTGTTTCCTCATCCGCCCCCTCCTTCTTCTCCTTCTGCTTATTCTATTGTTGCTACGTCACGTTTCTCATATTAAAATGCTTGAAATTCTGATTGGGATTCTGTTGGTGCCGACGCGATTGTTGTGCAGCGTTGCCAACTGTTTGTTTGCTTTACATTTTCGTCTGTTGCGTGCGAGCGGCGTTGCCGAACTTCACGCAACAGCCACCGAAAACTTGGCTTCAATTAAAACAGGTTTTTCTCGCGAGACATTGCTCAGAAAACGATCATGATCGAAATGATGGTCCGCATCCCCTTCCCTTCCCCTTTCCTACCCCCTTTTCTTCGCCGCTCTTCACTTGTTGTGTCTGGTTTTGGGTTTTGTTGTTATTTCTCTTTATTATTATTGTTAAATATGTTCACTGACCTTTGCCGAATTACCAGTTTCGTGGAATCGGTGTATATGTATGTATATATTTTGGTTGGCCATGTAAAAGTCTGTTATTTGTTGGTTTTGTCGGCCCGAAACGTTGTATATTCAAATTAAATACACATTTCGGCATATTTTCTTTGTGGCCTGGCCATGTTTTACTCGCACTCTGGAACGAGAGAGCGACCTTCAACTTGATTTTTAATTAAGTTCGGTTCAATGAACTGAAACTGTCAACGTCTGCTCTGCTGTGTGTGTTTAATTTTTATTTTTCCTTTTCTGTTCCATTCCCCCGCATTTTTGGGCGAAATGCAAATACAAATATTTTTTACGTGTTTTGCGCATATAAATTATTGCTCTTTGTTTATTTTTGCAAGCTATTTTTATTGCGTAAATATAAAATGCAAATTAATTTTTAGATGGACATCAGAGTGAATCATAGAGTGACACATATACAAAAATACTTTTCACTTGCAGTTCAGCATTGCCAAATAGCATTGTTGGCAACCTTAGTTAGAGCTTGACTGACGGTTTAAGCTTAAACTTTCTACTCTCCAGTTACATTTCCATCTATCGTAACTCATCTCTACTTACAGCTTCCCATCCTCGTGTAGCTGTGCTAGCCATAATTCATGAAATTTAATCGCTTTTCTCAACTTGCTTTGTACCTTGCTTCCTCTATTTTCATTTTAATATTATTTTTTCGCCCAACTTTTCTATTACTTTAGTTTATGACTCTCTCTCGCTGCTCGTTTCACCATAAATTTTCTGCCTCAACCTCAAACAACAAATTTTTTTCAATTTACATTTTTTACCATATTTTTCATCTGACATTCTGCCCCGTGAACCAACCCCCTTTAATTTTTCTACCTATTTTTTTATGTGCTTTATTTTCTACGCTGTCACCAGGCAGCAACAACTGCGGATACTTCAAGTGAGCTGCCGCCCACTTTTCGCTCCCCGGAACATCCTAGACCTTTAACACAGAAAGCCCCTAAAACCCAAACCCAAACTCGAACTCTGCTCAACCCGAACCACCCAATAATGTTAGACAGATTTTATTATGGCGCTTTTTGCTACTTACCCGGAAATGCTCGTCGCACCCTTTCCACACCAACTCAAAGCAAGCAAACGTGGGTCCCTACACAGTGAAAATCGGGATCCTTTTTATTTTATCGTAAACATAATAAGTTAGTTGGGACTTTTATTATTTAGTTTAAAATGGAAATTATATAGAACAGTGAACTCGAGAAAATCAAAATAAATCTAAAAATGTATTATCCTTAGAGCTTGGTGCTTTCTTACGATGATGTATAGATATTGTTTTTGTACCCTAGGGTTGAGTTAACTTTTCGGATTGACGCCGAGGTTTAAAAGATAACTTCAAAGCTAAGCAGACATTTTTTTTATATTAAATATGATTTACAATTGGAATTTGTAATAAATATTCTCCTATAACACCCTTAAAAGTGAAACTAATATTGTTATGCTCTTTTTTCCGCACTGCACTGGCATTAAAGCATGCACCTCGACCATCCATAACCATCCCCTCGGGGGCAACTCCGGAGTCTCGAGCATTTCTGGCTGGCAACCCTTGTGGCAGGTTCTTCGGCTACACAGACACACACACACCATGGAAAATTGTTGCACTTCTGGTGCTGGGAAAACTCACCCCCGCATGGTCGCCACCACCCCCTTGGGCCGGGCATTGTTCCTGCTTTCCCATATAAATTTCATCAGTAGTTTGGGCAACCACCAACCTGACTAACGCTACCAAGGAAGGATGTTTCAATTTCTATTTTGTTTTATATAGTTTTCCCTTTGTTCGCTGGTTCATTCCGTTTTTATCGGTCGTTTGAGCTTCTGCAAGTGACGGAGCAACCCTGCTGCTGTCTGTGTGTTTAGAACGATGAAAATTGGCAACATCGCTCTATATATTCCGGGCTTCTCCATTCCATTGAGGCTCTTTGTCCTCTTGATTTTGTTGTTCTCGATTGGTGGGTGTGTGGTGTGTGTGTTGTGTTGTGTGCTTGCTGCCGCTGTTCTTTTGATTTGGGTTGTTGTTTTTCTTTTTTATTTATTGTTCTTCTCTTTTTATGTTTTGGTGTAGGTTGCTGCTGTTTCGTTCTACATTATTTTCTTTTAACTCTGTAATTTAGCTAGGCTTTTCTCTTATTTATTTAAGGCACTCTGCCATTTCCTTTGAGTTGTGTTCGTTGTCGCTCCCTTTTGTATTTTCAGCATGTTTTAGTAATGCTATTTCGGGTCCAACGGTTGCTTTTTGGGTTGGGTTTCGGTTTGGATGGGTTGATTGCATTATATTGTACATACGTAACGTGACCATTGGCACGTAGCATACAGTGAATATCGAATAAATTGAAATAAGAATTAAATAAGGAATCAGAGTTCATTAACTCAATAATAACAAATCTGTAGAAACTAGAAAGAGGCTTCAAAAAACAAGAGGCTTCTAATAAACAAGAAATTAAATATGCTTCAAATTAAGTAAATTTAATTTAAAATCAGAGAAACGCAATTCACATTCCTTTCAACTTCAAGAGCCTCAAGGGATTTGCCAGTTTTCAATTAGTTTCTTTTGCTTCTGTGCTTTGCTTTCATCTACTCCGATTCTGTCCCAGTTATGTCTAATTCTTCTATTTTTCCCTTTCTCTCTCTAGATATTAGTTAGACATTTCTTTAGCAATTTAATATATATATTGTTTTTTGTTATTTGTGCAACGTTTAACAGTTGAAGTCTGCAGGCGTTGAGTTTTAATTAATGACCCATTTTCACTGGCTTCCTCCTACGCTACAGGGTTGCCACACTCTAGTTTAAGACAAAGGAAGAATTTAAAGATGTGCTAATATTTAAAGCTGACTTATAGAATACGGCTTATTTAAATAAGTTTTGAATGTTTTAAAAAGAGCAGAGGACTTGATATTTTTATTGAAAATGTATTTTATTAAATTAAATTAAAGCAATTGTTCATTTCGTTTCCTCTTTCAGTGCAGTGTTACCATGCATCACTTTAAGGCAGTTTGAATTAGCTAAAAAGAATAGAAAATAATTTATTTAAAGAGAAAATATGTGCGCATACATATCATACATACATAGTTTATGTTTACTTTGCAAGTATAGTGTGCTTGTAATTATGCAAATTTACATAAACATAACCTACTAACTAAGCACGCAATTGAAACAAATGCAGTCGACTAGCGCCCACTTGCCGCCCCTCGCTCTCTTTCGCTCTCTCGCAGAAATAGTTGACCTCGTTTTTTGGGGGGCTTTTGCTTGCACACACTTTTACTGCAGTTTTTATATACAATTTTTTTTTATGTTTTCCTGCTTTGGGAGGTTGTTTTTTATGGATTAACAGAGAAGTTTTTGTTGAGGCGCCGCCTGGCGGTCTGTAGTTGCAGCTGAACTCATTTTGCATGCATGCATTTTGCGTTGTTTTTTTCCATTTTCCTTTTTGGGATGGCAACTCTGTCGCTGTTTGGTTTTTCCGAGTGGGCGGGAAAATGGGTTGGCCTACATTCGCACTCTCTCGCTCTCTCTCTCTCTTTCACTTGTCTCTCTGTTGCTCCGGCTTTTATTTTGCTTTTCTCGCCGCTGTTTGCGAACCTTTTGAAAATTGCGGCAGGTGCATTTTTTTTCTCTGCTTCTACCACTCCCCTCATTCAGAGAGTGCATTTTCTTTCCAAGCTTTCCACTGCATTTTCATCGGTCCCCAGCCCAGTGCCGCCCGCTTTTTCCAATGGTTCTTAGCATTCATTCACAGTAACCAAGGCAGACGGAAGTGGGGGGAGAGAGCAGCGCGGCACATCAAGTGAAAGAGACGGCAACAAACGAGTGGAATCCGCTGTTTCTGGCTTTTGTTTTATTTTCCACGTCGTCCTTGTGCCAAAAACAACAACAAGCATGAGGCGGAGAGGGTGGGTGTTTGCTTGGGGGAAATGCTCGAAAGGAAAAAAATCGATAAAGCAATTAATGCCAAAAGAGTGGCAGGCACACTACCGTTTTCCACCCACCGGGCACTAGAATATGAAATGGAAATCGGGATCCGAATCCGAATCCGAATCAGCCAGCAGCAAGCAACCCTGTGCACAAAAATAAACAAGATGTGGTGAGGAGGAGAACCAGAAGAGAAGCTAAAGGAAGCAGCGACGACTAGTCAGTCGTCTGTGTTAATAAAACCTCCCCATTGCCACCAAGAACACCACCGCCGACCGCCATCATCAGTTTCCCATCCTACCTATACCCAGACTTTTGCTGGTGCGATGCTGCTGTTTCTATACCCTTACTAAAAAAGTATTGGGTATCTAAATTTTAATTAATTTTCAGCAAAAGAGGTTTATTTTCGTTTAAATTAAATTGAAATTTTCTTAGCTTTCCAATAAGATTTTAGATTTTGAGTTGATATTTCTTTAAGTTTAAGTTACTCGGAGGGAATTCTTAATACTATTCACCTAATAAATATAAAATATAACCTCTAAGGGTGGTCTTAATTAGAGCATTCACTGATTTTGTAAAGTAGCTCCGTTCTTTATGTTCTTCCCCTTTTTACTTCGACTCGAGTGTGTTTATTACTGGGCCTTATAGCGGTCTTAATGCTGCTACTGCTTTTTATATTGTTGTTTTTTGTTTTGGTTTTGTTATTGTTATTCCATCCCTCGTTGCTATGCGGGAATACTTGCATAAACCATTCGAGAGCGAGTGAGAGGAATGTACAAAGATGAGCTTAGCTTTAATGAACATTACTTATTTATTTGCTGGTGAGCGCGTGTCTCTGTGTGTGGCTTTAATATATTTTAATTAATTTCCTTACTTGACTTCGTAACGCCCATTCCTGTCACTTGATCTAAGTTTTGGTCTGAAATTTAAAAAATATATATATATTCTTATACACATATTTCAATTTGTGGGACTCATATATTATAAAATGTAGATATTGCATCTTAAAAATTGGGTTTTTCCTTTTTCGTTTAAAGAACTTGTTAACTTAACATATTGTTTCTTTCTTCGTTTTCATTGGATATCCTGAAAAACAAACAATTTCTAATAGCTAATAGTCTGCCCTAGGGAAAATTCTGGTCCTTAAACAAACAAAAAATGTAAGGCACATGCTTGGATTTGAAATTACTAAGAGCAAATTTAGCCAGAGGCTTATCTGGCATTCTCTTTTCCTTGCCAACATTATTGATTAAGCTGATGCCGTTATTTAACAGCCAAATCCCTTAGCTGCCACAACTTTTCCTCCTCTTCCCCAAAAATGAAAGCTGTCGGCTTGTATTCAAACTTCAGCCATCAGAAAACTATTTCTGATGTGTCCAATATCAAGAAAACCTCTTAACTTATGGGTAATGTGATGCAATAAGAACAACAAGCAGCTAAAGATATTGGATACAAAATAATATAAACTGCTGAAGTTAAAAATTAATATTTTGAATAAAAAATATAAATCTTAAATTTCGTTTATTTTTCTTTTTTACATTTTTGTAATAGATTCGACATAACAGGTCCCAAAATTGTTATAGTGGTTAGGTCTTAAGTCTTTGAATACTCACACTGTGCCTTTGAAGTTCCAATACCCTAAGAATCTAGAATTCCTATAGTATACAACGCATGTACTACTCAAGTTTTATCCTTTCATCCCTCGCCTCGCCCTCTGCAAAAGCCATCAACATCATCTTTCCTGACAGAACAGCGCTCAGTCAGCGTCGCCGTCGAGGTCTGCGTTTTTATGCCAACTTTTCAACAACTTTTTGCATATTTCAGGATCCCAAAACCCCGCACAGTAGTCCATCCGCCCACATTACTGTATATTTTATAAGTTTGGGCTCCTCCACAGCCCAAGCTTTAGGTTAGTTATTTCTCGCCGTCATCATCATCGTCATCTGCTCTGCCTCGGCTTTTTCATTCCAATTTTTTTTTTCGTCATGGCTTTTGGCATTTTCTACATTTTTCCCACATTCGTGTATTTTTTGGGGGGTTGGGGTGGATATTTTCTTTCGACTTGGGGGGTTGGGTTTCAACTCACCCCCATGAACAAACAAAGAATGGAAAATTCGGCCCAAAGTGACTTTTCCTTGGGAAGCATTTCGACCACCCCGCTTTAACTTTCTGATTTTCTGTTTTATGGCGGACCTTTAAAATCATTTAAAGCGGCGATTCTGCTGTTCTGCTTTGAAGTGCAAAGTTTTTGGTTGGCGAGAGGAGTGCTTTATGGTAATTTAAAATCGATTACTCTCTGAGCTCCATGCTCTTGTCTAATTTTTGCTCTTCTTTTGAACTCTGGCTCACCTTTGCTGGCAGGAAAATTCAACAAATTTTGTGGGTGGGGTCGTTCGTTGTTCCCTCTTGTACGTATATAGCTATATATAATTTTTTGTTGTATTTTTGGTTGGTTCTCTTGGTGCTCCTTTGTGCATTTCAAGTTCTGGGTGTGGCAGCTTAAAAATGCGTTAATGGTGTGTATTTGGGTGAAGTTTGGCAACAAGGTAGATAGGGAACTTTAAGAACATAGATTTTAGTAAACTTGAATTTAAGATCTGGGAATTATGAAAATTTAAGCGAATTTGTTAATAGAAAACTTGGAAAGAACTTAATACTAATAAACTTGAATAAAAATCAAATCAAGTACTTCTCAATTTGGTTGAGATGATATTTCCCGGTTTCAGATAGTTTAACTATATTTTTAAAAGTATTTAAACAAGATGTTACCTTGAATAAAGACCACTTGGCATGTCATATCCATTAACTCCACCTTGTTAACGAGTAATTTCCGTTTAATGTGCTCCTTTCATCAATTAAACTTCAACAGCTTCTCCTACAAAGTATTATTATTTTAATTCCCAGTGAATATATAATTGCAATGTTGGTTGCCATCCCTGGCAAGTGTCTCCAGACAACTTCTTGCACATGTTTGCATTGCATTTTCCTGTCATAGGCTCTGGCTTCCCCCTCTGTCATGTGGTTTCAAAACGCAGATGTGTTTTCATCTTACAAAACCGCAGGACAACAAATTATATATGTATACGCAATGCGATTGATGACCTTCCGAACGGATCTCAAAAAAAGGGGAGCTCAGTAAAAAAAAAAGAAGAGGGGAATTCCCCCTGGCACGTACCAAAGTGCCCCTGATCTTTTGTTTTTCTCCGCTTCTCCCTCTTAACGGCAGGTGTTTGACTTGCAGCCTGTTTTTTAAATTACAGGAAAATATATTCAACTTCCTTGTTGCGGTTTGCTGTGTCACATGCTATGTATATATATATTTTTTTTTTTGTTACCCATAAATATTTTGTTAATAAAAAGCATTTGTTTTGTAACTAGGTCAAAGAATTTCATATCTTATCAGTCATTTTTGTTGTTTGTCTATGGCATTAGAGTGAACGTTTGAAGGCCCCTACATGACAACAGGTTGCGCTTTTATAATATTTATTTTACGTAGAGGAAACATTACTTATCAGTAGAATATACATACGGAATCACAGCCTTGCATTTGTTTTTCAAGAAAATACCTACTTTTTGTTCCTATATTTTTTCAGTACGATTTCTTTATATATATAAACAGATAATGGGTGACCTCAATTGGGTTTGAAAAACAATGATACAAACACAAAATAAGACTTTGATCCTATGCTAAAAGCATATATAATACCAATCATCAGCCCTAACTTAACTATAATTAATATATTAACCCTTCATAGTGACAGCTGCTAAATTCTTTGGATTAATTAATCAATTATTTCATATTTTTTTTTTAACATTTGTTCTTTAAGGGGGTCTTCTCATTGGGCAACTTTTTTTTTTCGATTTTTTTTTTTTGCATTTATTTATAGCTTGGGATGGTGTGTATATGTCCCCAAAAGGATTTTTAGAAATTCGAAATACTTTAGAAGATACAGCCTTTTTTGTGAAGCAAGATCTATGCAAAATGAGCTTTTTTCAAACTTCAAACGCGTTTATCTCGAAACCACGTTTTTCGAACTGGCGGCCATGATATCTCCAGTTCAACTGAACCGATTTTCATGAAACAAAGTGGAATCGACGCAGAATTGTCACCATTTTCGGCTGACGGAACAGATTTTTTTTTTTACACTAAACTACAAAAAAAACGCCCGAAATCGAAATTTTTTTTTTGAATGGCCGCCATTTTGTTTAAAAAATTTAAAAAAAAAATCTGTTCCGTCAGCCGAAAATGACATCTATTCTGATTATAACCCCGTTTTTATTTTTCATTTCGGACGCTCTGGAGACCCTGAATCGTGGCCGCCAGGACGACACCTTTTTTTTCGACCACCAAGTTTGAAGTCTCATTACTCTTTGAACAACCCTCGTATCGAGGCAAGAACAACTTTTTTAGTTACTTTGAACATTTTTGAATACAATAAATAAAAAAGTTTTCAATTATTCTTTGCGTTTTCAAATAAGAATTTTTTTAAAAAGGGTCCAAAAAACAGCTTTTGAATGAGAAGACCCCCTTAAAGGAATTTCACAAATTACAATTGAGACAGCTGTTTAAATATTCCACTTTTACAAGTCTTGAAAAACCCCTCTGTTCTTCAACAGAAATATCGCAAATAATACATTACTTTAAAGCTAACTGGTGAGCAATACCTTTCAAAATTTTAATATACACTTTTCTAGCTGCTTTAAAAAGCTTTTAAACCTTACAAATTTATTAAAAAAAAAAAGCTTTAACTAATGCTATTGATGTATTTTCAACAAGGAAATAAAAACAAAGATTTATAGCTAAAGATGTTTGCACAAATATTCTCTGAGCTAACAAACATAAAACACGAGAAGAGAAAATGTAAAACTTATTGGGCATTGAGAACCACAGGCAGTACAGCAATAATTAACGAGAAATCAAAGCGTAAACTAATTCGACCTTGTTTCAGCAACAACAATTACTACAATGACACGTGACCATGGGAGCAGCGAAATAAAAATAAAAAAAAATATATATATAATACAAGCATGTAAAATGCAACTAAGAATAAATATAGACAAATGTTTATTGTTAGAACGCTGAATGAAAAACTATTTGAACACGAAATGCAAATGTATTAAATAACACAAAAAATATAAAAAAAAGGTACTTAACATGGAACGCTAGAAATGTTTAACGGAATAATTGACAAATTTTTTAATTGCTGCCACAATTGCTGACCTTGACACACTAGAAAAACGGGCACAAAAGGAAGGCAACGCAACGCAATCGCCATAATAATAAAACTAGTCACAACCCCCATCTCTCCCATACTTCCTCTCTTGAAATATAAATTTTTAGAACTGTTGTGTACATAGCTCACATTTTATAGGCAATTTGTTTTTATTATTTTAGTTTGGGATATCAGCAAAAGCACAGAGAAACCCGAGAACGAGAGTGAGTGGGAGAGGAGCGGTCTGAACACGATGGCAGACAGCGTGGCAGGCAAAGAGTCATAAAATAAAAAAAAACAAGAAAGGAAGCTAACTTCGGCACGCCGAAGTTTGTATACCCTTGCAGATTGGTTTCGATGTTTATATTATAGATTTAAATGCTGAAAACACTCACAAAACAGAGTTTCATTACATTTTACTTATACTTATTATGTCTACAGTTACAGTTTTACATTCCCAGTTTTACATTTTCTCTACATCTACCGATCGGTTTATATGGCAGCTATATGATATAGTTGTCCGATTTTTATGAAATTTATTCAATAATTCTAGAATAATAAAAAAAGCTTATATCTCAGAGTAGATAAACATACGTTGAAAAACAACGAAACTATAATTTTTTTTCCTATTCATTTTCCGATCGTTCCTATGGCAGCTATATCATATAGTCGTCCGATTTTCATAAAATTTTAACCAAAATTCTGAAATAATATAAAATGGCCATATCTAAAAAATGGTGCAAAAATGTTGAAAAACAGCAAAGTTATAATTTTTTTCTACAAATATATCGAACATATGTATGGCAGCTATATGATATAGTCGTCCGATCCGGCCCGTTCCGACATATATAGCAGTGAAAGCATATAGAAGACTATATGCAAAGTTTCATTCAGATAGCTTTAAAACTGAGGGACTAGTTTGCGTAGAAACAGACAGACGGACAGACAGACAGACAGACAGACAGACAGACAGACAGACAGACGGACAGACGGACAGACGGACAGACGGACATGGTTAGATCGACTCGGCTGTTGATGCTGATCAAGAATATATATACTTTATAGGGTCGGAAACGTCTCCTTCACTGCGTTGCAAACTTCTGACTGAAATTATAATACCCTGCAAGGGTATAAAAAGGAAAGGCAAAAACAGAAAACAACAAATGCGAATAAAATTGCGAAAAATAATAATAATAAAAGTGGTACGCGTGGGCGTTGCCATCTATTACACCACAAGGAAATCTATATTAAAACTAGCCAAAATAATTTTAAATTAAGATTGTTGAATATATTTTTTTATAATTTAGCCGCTTTGTTTAGAAAGATTTGATTAAAATTTAAAGATATTTCAGATATACGAAGAACTTCAAACTCTTTAGCAAGACTTGTTTTATATTGCCTGCCTATAAAGGTTTATTTGCTTAAAAGATAATTATTTACACCCCTTTTTTTCTTGTTGTGTATTTGTTTGCTAGAGAACGAGAGGGTGGTGTGTGCGCGCCTTTTAAGTTGATTAAAAGCGCGTTCTGCCGATGGCAATGTGTACCCCCAATCCGTCCCCTTTTTCATTCCTCTGTGAGCCTCATAATTGTGTCAGCTTTTCTCAGAATATGTTTGTGTATACTAGATCAGCGAAATGTGTGTCACGTCTCCACGGGCATGCAAACAAAATATAACAAACATATATGATATAAATAGCGCAGCCGTGTCTAATTAGCTTTGAAATGCTTTTGCCACAAAGTTGATAAACAACAAATATTATAAATAAGGGAAATATTTACATTAATTAAGAGAAGACTTTTAAGGGGGAAAGTTTAAATATTATTATTGTAAAAAAAACACCAGCTTCGAGCATAAATCCCACAGTAATGGATTTCAGCTTAAATTGAATTTGTTAATTAATTTAGAGGGAATTCATTCATTGCTCTCAATAAACCCAACTTAATAATTCGAATTTCTGAGTAATAAATAGGAGTATCCCAAGTTTTTAATTCCAAAGAACTCTAGTTTATTCTATATGTGTATCACCAGCCTTTCGCAAATACTGCGTATGCGTAATTTGTAGCTACTTCACCCAGAGTACTTACCAAACAAAGGGCTTTTCCCCAGAACCCTTTCCAAAAAGTCTGATGTTTTCAATGGCTCTTTGGTTGGAAATAAGCAGAGGCACGCACACATGCCTCCTCGACTGCGGCTAGACAGCAGCCAAAAGGGCCATAAGGATGATATAGAAATATAGGATGGGATCCTTTGCCGACAACTGTCTGGGCTGCCGTAATGGAAATGACTTTGACTTTTTGATATTCGGTTGTGAGCCGCAATTTACGGTTATGGCCACCGACCAAAACATTCGGTTTTTTTTTTTTGTTGTTTTGGTCTGCTTTATTGTTCAGTTGGCAGACTATAAGTTCAATGCCTGATAAATGGTCTTGTTTGGTTTTGGCCACACCACAGGTCTAGACATTGGACCCAACGGGGTGGTCTGGCTTTACAAATTAGCCAACAAATTTCAATAAATATATATAACATACATATTTATATTGGGAAAATTCAGAGAATGATGGATTAAAATAATATTATTTATGGTGATTTCGCATGTTTAAAATGCCATTTTTAAACTAAAGAAACCTAAGAAATAATCTCTTTTCGAGTAAAGAATTTTTTTTTTAATATTTAACCTTGGCTACTGATATAATAATTGCTCAAATTGATCACCTTTTCCCATTTCTTAATATTTTCTTTATATTCTCAACACTTTCTCCTATTTCCACATCGACTATTTATCGCTGTTCCAGTCCCAGACATTTTTCTCTGGCTTTTCAATGCCATACGCACATACACTTTCAAGAGCTCTCTTAAATTGCAAATGTCCGGTGGCGCTTAAATGCTGAAAATAAAATTCATTGCCCAGTCGGGTATTGATTAACAATAAATTGTCGATGTGGCGCTGTCGTTCGTTGTCGCCGCTATCGTTGTTGTTATGGTCAATTGTTGTCGTTTTGTCGGCTTGACCGGCGAAATGGGCGACCTGTGGGCGGTGGTTTTCGGTTTTCGGTTTGAGGGAGCAGCGGAGCAGCGAAGCAGACGGATGCTACATGGAGCTTTTGTCTGGCCGTCTGTTTGGGGGCTGTCATGGTGCCACATATAGATATAGATACACACACCCACAGGATACAGAGACGCAGAGATACATATTGCGAAACGAGATGCGCACACGTGCATGCATAAACAACAACGATGCGATGCCACATAACGGAACTCGTTCCAATGTATATATACATATATAGTATGTTTGCATCGGCCATATAATGTACTGCAGTTTTGTTTGCCAGTTTCCAGACGGGGTTAGGATATATATATATATATGTATATCTTTCTATATATAAACGTACATCTGGGCATATCGAGTGTGTGTATGTGTACAGGCCAAAAACCCATTCAATTTAATGTGGCGCTTGTCTAGCCAAAAATTTTTAACGCTACACTGGATACCTTCTCGCTATATGGGTTTATTGAAGCTTAAAGCTGCGAGTAAGCCCGCCCTTTCACACGGATTTAGAGAAATAGCTTCAGTTAATAAAATATATAATTCGCTATGCCTTTTCCCTCGGTGAATGGGGATTTTCAATGGCTCCTGGTGTGTAAGCTTTAATTAGAAAATACCCAAATGACGGCCATTTTCAGTTATTCTTTAATTTGAGCCATCAGACCCCGGGGGTTGTTATCGATTTTCCTTGGCTGGCATTTCCACAGCTACTAACACCGGCCACCACCGCCACCCCCCGCAATGAAAGCTGTCGTCAACGCTGTTTATGCTAATGAAGTCACATTGTCGCTGGCTTGCGTCTACGCCCACCAAAAATAGAAGAAAAAATGAATGCCATAACATTAAATACAAAGCGAAAAAAGTTTATTAAAAAAAAAACTGAAACGTGCCAGGCATGATTAATTAGCTTAGTACAAAAATATATAACGAAAGCCACCCTGAACAAAATAAGTAAAATAAATCAAGACGCAGGTAAAGGAGATATGTTGTGTTGCATATTAATGACGGAAAAGGCTTAGTGTGGGAATCAATTTCAGTTATTTTGAGACGGTTTTTTTGAAATTGAAATAATATTATCTAGCATGAGCACAATAGTTTACTTTTTATAAGAGGAAGTAAACCAAATCAGTGAACACACAACCTCACAGACTTAGATTGAAATATTAACCATTATAAAAAAAAAAAACTATATAGAATTCATATAGGCTAATCTATAGATCGTAATCCTTATAAGGCCATATCTTGCTACGCACCAGTGTTAAATACCATTTGATGAATTCAAAATATTTGCATTAAACTACATTTTTCATATTCGTTAATCATAAATTACCTATTTGAACCCCAATCATTATTCTTCCCACAATTATTTTGATTATATCATATTCCGAACCCAGTTTATTTATGTTTTTACCATTTCTCTTTTCTTCTTTTCTCTCTTTTTACAGACTCAAACTATAAAAAACACATTCAAAAACTGTACATAAACAAACTTCAAGTGTTGCAAAACCTTCTTGAAGGGAGCTAACACACAGTACACTTAACAACACTGAATCGAGGCGCGCGTGCAATATGCGTAACGGTATTCGGGAACGCGCGCGTGCCACGGAACGCACTGTATTGAAACGAGACGCGTGGAATCTATAATGCAACAACAAGAACAACCACAAGAAATATACCAGCAGCCAGAAGGAGCAGAAGACGAAAACAGAACAATAGCAAGAAAGAAGAGGAACATTTGGAAAATGTTGTTGTTGCCGTACACTGAAGAAAATGCATCGTTTTCTTAACATCCAGCAAAATATCAAATTACGCAACTATCATCAGTTACTTTTGTATTTTGTCGCTGCTGCTGGAGGACGGGCGGAAGTGAGAGGAAGAGCAAGAGGCAAGGGAACCGGAACCGGAAGAAGAAGCGGTCGCAACGGAAGTAGTAGTAGAAGAAGAGGAAGCAGAACGGCAGCAGCAGCAAAAACAGCAACAGTAACGTTAAAAGCAAACGCAACGTAACGTAACGCAACGCAACGCCAAGCGACGTGAAGAGTAGTTGAAGCATAATACTATTAATATTGTTAGCCCAATACATTAACCCAACGCTGCCACTGTTCCTAAGACATCATCATCCACAATAACAACAAGAAACGGAAGAAGAAGAAACCATTTAAAATAAGCGTAGTCCGTAGCCGTAACCGTAAACCGTAACGTAAACGCAAAAAGAAAAGAAAAACAAACTACAGAAACACAAACCCTATGCCAATTTTGATCATCGAATCGTTTTGCACGTAACATAAACTCACTCCCATAAGCGATCCATCAACGAGAAAACCTAAAGCAACAAAAAGCAAAAGTTGTTTTAGATCCCAAAATCCCAGAAACCAAAAACCGATCTCGCCCCTTGCCACGCACACCAAAAAATACCACACACACACATAAAATAAAAACAACAACAAAATAGAAACACAAAATAAAAGGCTGGCCAAGGAAAGCGGAAAAATATGGCCACACCTCAAGTCAAGGACTTGGTGTTGCGCTCGCCCGCTGGCTCCTCCGATGTCATTTCCTTCGCCTGGCCCCTGCAGATCGGACATGGACAAGATAAACACGATAATGGCATCGACATTATCGATACCATCAAGTTTGTCTGCGATGAACTGCCATCGATGTCATCGGCCTTCGAGGAGACCAATCTCAATCAAATTGACACTGCCTGCTATAAGACTATGACCGGACTGGTCGACCGCTTCAATAAGGCCGTCGACAGTATCGTTGCGTTGGTAAGTACTTTTCTCAAGCACATTTATGGCAAAATCAAATTCGTAGTTAAATCTTGAAGATCTTGAAGTAATACATTCTCTCTTTCCATCATTTTAGGAAAAAGGAACTTCACTGCCCGCCGAGCGCCTGAACAAGTTCGCTCATCCTAGCCTTCTAAGACATATTTTGCAATTAGTTTACAATGCTGCCGTACTCGATCCGGATAAGCTCAACCAGTATGAGCCCTTTTCGCCGGAGGTTTATGGCGAGACGAGCTACGAGCTGGTGCAGCAAATGCTCAAGCACGTCACCGTCGGCAAGGAGGACACGTTCATTGATCTTGGCTCAGGAGTGGGCCAGGTTGTCCTCCAGATGGCCGGATCCTTTCCCCTAAAAACCTGCATTGGCATTGAGAAGGCAGATACGCCGGCGCGTTATGCGGAGCGCATGGATGTGTTCTTTCGCCAGTATATGGGTTGGTTTGGGAAGCGCTATTGCGAATACAAGCTAATCAAGGGCGATTTCCTGGTGGACGAACATCGGGAGAAGATCACCTCCTCGACGCTGGTATTTGTAAATAATTTTGCCTTTGGGCCGACGGTGGATCACCAGTTGAAGGAGAGATTTGCGGATCTGAGAGATGGAGCGAGAGTTGTTTCCTCCAAATCGTTTTGTCCACTAAACTTTCGGATTACAGACAGGTGAGTTTTTGTTTATAATTAAATTTTAAAATTGAAATGTGTTATTTATTGACATTTTTGCTTGCAGAAACCTCAGCGACATCGGCACTATTATGCACGTAAGCGAGATTCCGCCCCTCAAGGGCTCTGTGTCCTGGACCTGCAAGCCCGTTTCGTATTATCTGCATGTGATCGATCGCACTATACTGGAGCGATACTTTCAACGCCTGAAAACGAAAGGCGGTAATGATCACGACAGTGTTGGTAAGTTCATCAGCAGGGCGAATGACGAAGGAAGAAGATGCAGGATGCACCAATTGGAAATGAAATCGAAAAGAACCGAGACCACACACACTTACAGAAAACAGTCACTATCTATCGTCATAGCATAAATCCCTACACTGTCCATCAATCACTGTCAAAATCAAAAATTCGTTTTCATGTCTTATGGTTTTTCTCACTCGAATCAATCATTTCATTATCGCAATCAAAATATCTAATAAGATTATTTGTTGCTCAATATAATCAATATAATGTGACAGTCATACTAAATTTAATTTAATTATTAATAATTAATGAATTAAGCAGGTTACACGGAAGATCTTGCAGTTTTAAAAAAAAATTCTTTTAACGTAGTAGTAATAGTAATATTTTACAAAGGTATTTTTTTTCGAATTTCTTTTTAAATATTTTTTTTATATATTTTTTTATAATTAAAAAAAATTTTTTTTTATAAATTTTTTTTTATTTTTATATATTTTTTATAATTAAATTTTTTTTTTGTTTTTATTTTTTTATAATTTTTTTTTTTTATAATTTTGTTTTTATGTTTATTTTTTTTTTTATAATTTTTTTTAATAATTTTTTTTAATAATTTTTTTTTATAAATTTGTTTTATATATATTTTATTATAATTTTTTTTTATAATCTTTTTTTAATAATTTTTTTTTCTTATAAATTTAACAATCAATGAGGACTCAGGTTTTTATCGATTTTTTTTTTTTTAATATTCTATAACCGAATTTCTCTCTTCTCGCTGCAGGAACTGTGCGCACCACTCGCGATCGTGCCAAGCGTGAGGCAAACGTTGGCCAGCACCACCATCACAATAACAACCATCATAATAACATCAACAATCACGCCAATAACAACCATCAGCGGGAGCGGGAGCAGTCGAACGGATCCATTAACACCGCTGGCCAACAGCAGCAGCAACAGCGCCATCAATCGCAGTCGCCGGCCAATGTCAGCGGCGGTGGGGGACTAACGGTTGCCATTGGGCATCCAGCAGCAGCCTCCAAGACACGCCAGCAACAGCAGCAGCAACAACGCAGCCTCGACATGGAGAGCAGCACTGAGAGCGATGGTGAGGCGACGAATGGCAATGGCGGCAACACCACCACGGCCACCAATACCACATCAGCCTCGAATGGTCCCATGACCAGGAAGGTGTGGTCCGATTGGTGCAGTTCCAAGGGCAAGAGTTCGCAGTCGGATGACGAGGAGAATAACAACTCCAATAGCAATGGAGGCAGTAATGGTGGTGGGACTGCTGGCCCCGGAGCCGGAGGAGCTGTTGGCCGTCAGGCTCGTGCTGCCACCCAAAAGAAGCGCAAAAAGCTCACCAGGAAGGCGGCGATAGCTAGTAAATCGGCAGCAGCTGCTCAAAGGGAAGCAGAGGCAGCGGCTGCGGCGGCGGCGGCCTCGGCAGCGATGGCCAGCAAGGACTCCAGCTCCAAGGAGGATCAGCCAAGGGCCGCCAGTGCGGGACCCGGTCGCAAGGGGCGCTTGAAGAAGGGAGCCCGGGGCAGGAAATCCCTGAAGATTGTTGGTCTCGAGGCGCTGCATACGCAAACGGTCTTGAGTACGTCCCTGGATGCCATGACCAAGAAGCTGCCAGCAGCGCCAGGAACAGTGGATCAACAGCTGACGGCCCTGCTCACCGAGAATATGGCGCACACGGAGCTGGATATACCGACGGCGCCACAGGACACACCATATGCCCTGCAAATCCTGCTGGATGTGTTCCGCTCGCAGTATATGACGATGATTGAGCAGATGAAGTCCAGTGCCTATGTGCCGCAGGTCCAGAAGCAGATTGCCCAGGAGCAGGAGAGGATGGCGCGGCTAAAGAATCGAGCCAATCAGCTGGACAAGCAGATCAAGGTGCTGATCAACGACAGTGTGGCCTTGCTCAAGGTGCGAATGAACGAGCTTGGCATCCATGGGAACTCCTCGAACGATCTCATTGCCCAGGCCAAGGAGATTGTGCACAGGCACAAGGATCTCCAGCACACTGTCAACCGGATGCGGAACGAGGTTACCTTCTACGAGGGCGAGCAGAAGCATCTGCTGAAGAACCAGTTGAAGAATCTACCCGAATACCAGAAACTCTGCGGCGGTGTTAATGGCAAGGTGAAGCTGGAAGTGCCACCGGAACTGTCTGAGACGACGGCCCAGGAGCTGGTGCTCAAGGAAATTGCCAATACGCTTAGCCAGCGAAAGAAGCTCTACGCCCAGGTGTCCACCATTGAGCAGGAGACGACGGCTTTGCAGAAAACGGCCGAGGAGCGGTCCACAGCAGCCACGCTTCTGGCGCAGGGTACCAACATGATGACCGTGCCCACCACAGCAGCCTCCGCCTCGTCTTCGTCGTCCTCCTCCTCGTCAACGTCCTCCTCCACTACCACATCCACCCCACTTTCGAATCCAATAACCGTGCCAACAAATAATAAAATAAATAATGTAAAGAACTCCCGACGCAGTCGCGAGCACCGAGCCCGCTCCCAGGAGTGGCCAGAGGTGCCCGAGGTGGGCAAGATCCAGGAAAGCAATCCCGAGGTGCTTGCCCAGAAGATCGTGGAAACCTGCCGTCAAATCGAGGCGGGCAAGTTCCAGGGAGGAGCAGCTGTGCCCGCTTACCAGGTGAATGGCAAGAATAAGGTAATTCTGGAGGCACAATCACAACCACCGCAGGCGCCGCCAGCTGCTCCAGCAATGAGCATCAAATCTTCACCTGGCCACCACTACAAGGACAGCACACTGATGCCCGCTCCCAAGCAGCAGCAGCAACAGGTGACGACGCCCTCTTCCCTGCTGCCCAAGTGTGAGTTGCCGGGTCTGTCAGCTGGAAGTAGGAAGCAGGAATCACCCAAGGTGGCCAACTTTGAGGATCGGCTGAAGAGTATCATCACCACGGCCTTAAACGAGGATCAGGAGCAGCGCAGCAAGGCGGTAGATCCTATACCATCGCCCTCTCCGCTTCACAGTCCAGCGCCCAAGCGTTCCAAGCAGCAGCAGCCGGGCGGTGGAGCCTTGAATCCCACCCAGTCGCTGCACAACATCATCACGGTGTCGACGCAAGGCCTGATGCATCTGAATGCCAACACAACTATATCCCCGATAACGCCACCTTTGCCGGGTCCGGGAGCTGGAGCCACAGCCTCTACGGCGCCGCCACCGCCAGCGAATCTTCCCTACGGAGCCTACGGTGGGGCAGTGGGCAAGGTTCCGGGATCAAGCAAGTATCAGCAGGCAGCCAAGGAGCCCAAGTATGCGCCACCACCGCCGCCGCCGCCGCCATCATCCCACATGGCAGCCCTGTACTCGGCGGGACAGCAGCAGACGTCGACTCCAGCGGACTTGGCCTACCAGCAGAGGAGACGCAGCTCCGTCAGCGCAAGCAGCTATGAGCACTTTATGGTGCAGCAGCAGCAGCACCAACAGCAGCATGCCCTAATGCTGGCGGCAGCCGCTCATGCTGCACAGCGTCAACAGATGCGCGTCGAGGAACAGCAACAGCAACAGCATCATCATCAACAGCAGCAGCAACAGCATCATCACCATCACCAGCAGCAGCAGCAGCACCTTCAGCAACATCGCCTGCAGCATCAGCACCTTCAACACCACCATCATCACCATCCCAATGAGTTCAAGGCTCCGCCAGCTGATAACCTTCTTCTGCAGCGTTCCAGTAGCCGGGAGCAGTTGATAGTAGAGCCACAGCAACAGCAACAACCACTGGAGCTGTTGCCTCGGGCCAGTTCCGCCAACTCTGACTATGGTGGCTATCGCATCCGTCCGCCCAGCAGGCCCAGCTCCAACTCTTCGCAACCGGATTACACTCAGGTTTCGCCCGCTAAGATGGCCCTGCGCCGGCATTTGTCACAGGAGAAGCTTAGCCAGCATGCAACGCCGCAGGCCACGCCACCACCACCGCCGCCGGGACAGGGAGGTGTCACCACAGCTGGCACCTCGGGAAAAACTATTGGGGATCTGGTTAATGGGGAGATTGAACGCACCCTGGAGATCTCACATCAGAGCATCATCAATGCAGCTGTGAACATGAGCACCGGCGGTGCCCATTTCATGGAGCGAACCACCTTCCTCAACGATAGATCCAACGATCAACGGCTGCTCATCAATCTGAATGCCCAGCGACCGGAGCGTGTTCATGTACGTCCGCTCTCCGACGAGTCCCAGGAGCCGCATCCCACCAGCTATGCCCAGGAGAGGGGAGCAGGTCCTCAGGCGGCGTCTGGAGGAAACAGCAATCTGGCCACTCTGGCCCATGTGGCCTATGTCCAAAAGGCGCAGGCAGGCGGAGGTCGAGCGAACGTGGGTACAGCGCCGCCTCCAGCCAGCAGCCACTCCTCGTCTGCTCGTTCGGGAAGGGACTATCAGCCGGTGGCCCTGCCACGCGCAGAGCTCAAGGGTAGCATCGAGGCCTACTTCCACGAGGAGCAGCAGCAGCAGCAGCAGAAGCAGTCAAAGGGCTCAGGATCAACAGGAGCGGCCGCCTTGCGGGGAACGCGACTCAACGGAGCCAATCCGCCTTTGGAGGGTAACTTGGTGAATTTTCTTTTAAAAATAGGAAACTTAAGTCCCTTTTTAATGCTTGCAGGTCTAGCTGCTTCACTGCAGGATCACGTTCGTGCGCGGAAGTACAAGGAGGAGACCGAGGAGCGTCAACGCCGGGCGGCAGCCGCCGCTTCGTCATCGTCTTCTGCGGGAGTACCGCCCTCTGGCTTGGAAATGGCAGCTCACTATGCCCACCAGGCGCCGCCAGCCCATAGCTACCACCATCATCATCATCACCATGGCGCCAGTCTTAATGGAACACCGCACAAAGTAGAGCGTAAGCCAGGTCTAAATTTACCAAAATGAAATAATTCTAAGCTTTCTCCATCCTTTTTTTCAGTTGGAGTAAAACGAAGCTCGCCGCTGGCACCGCACCAGCAACCGCCGCGTCCCTCAAAGCTGGCACACTATGAGCCACCGCCACCGCAGCACCATCAAGCCCATTTGTATGCCAACGGACAAGTGTTGCCGCCGCCGCCACCAGCTCATGATGCCACCACGCCCTCACCGACGCCCTCTTCATCATCGTCGTCCTGCGGTAGGCGCAGCAATAGCAATAACAATGGCAAGATGCTGGTGGATCCTCCTTTGCTGATGAGCCCCGAGATCAACTCACTGATGGGCGATGAGCGACCACTGCAGCTGTCGCATCACTCACAGCAGCAGCAGCAGCAGCAGATGCTTCATCACCACCAATCGCAGCAGCAGCAGCACCACCAGCAACAGTTGCAGCAGCTCAGGGTGCCACATCTTGGACATGGTCATGGTCATGGTCACAGCACCACCCCCACCTTGGGCGGACAGCGTAGCAATGCCAATGCCGCCGACGATGGTAAGCTATACGTAGACCAAGCTATTTCGGCCTGGCCACCACCCACACATGCATTTGCACTACCAACACCACCACCAGCACATGTAGCCTATCCGCAAGAACAGCATAATCTTTACCAGCACAAATACCCAACTCGACACGCCGCCCAACTGGTGGCGGAAGATTTAACCATAAAGCGAGCCGAAGCGGAATCGGAAGTGGGGGAAGACGAGACAGGCGAGGAGGAGGAGGAGGAGAAGGAGGAGGAGTCTGAATCTGAATCTGAGCGAGAGGGAGAGGAGGAAGCTGTGTCCGAATCCACCTCTAGCTCCAGTTCTAGTTCCAGTGCTACCAATTCCGATTCTGAGGCGGCTTGAATTACTCATACACTCATACACATTTGAAAACACTTTAATTTTTTCTATTTGTAAATACACAACACGCATCTGCAAATCCAAAATTTTGTTAATTTTTACACACACTTTTTGATGAAATCATTGTAATTATTGTTATTTCAATTGTTGCGTGTTGTTCCGTAGCTTTTTGATCTGTACTTGTAGCATCCACTGTATTGTTGTTTCTTCTTATTATTTTGTAGTAGCCTTTAGATATTTATGTTTTATTTGTTTATAATTTGTTATTGCTTTCAATTTATGATTTTATTTATTTTTGCCATTAACATTTTGGGTAATTTGTATTTTTATTTAGAGGGTGGAAAAAAAACAACAAAACTAACGGCGTAACTCAAAGAATTTAACAAGCAAAAAAAAAAATATTCAGAGTGTAAGATTGAAGAACAGTAATCCCCAATGAAATAAATATTTAAATGGGGTTTCTACTAGAGGTTTACGCCGATGGTTAAAGGCATCGGCGGCGGCGTAGAGGTCAAAATGACTCGGCGGCGGCGGCGTAGTAGTCAGAAAGAACCGGCGGCGGCGGCGCGTCAAATAAGGCAAAAAGGCCATTTTAATGAGTTATTTATTTTTTTTTAAGTTTTATAAAGAACAATGACACTGAAGGCCGCGCTGAAGCTGCGCCGATGCCGCACCAGCGGCGCGCCGCGGCGCGCCGTTATTTTCATAATTTGGCGGCGGCGCGTCAAATAAGGCAAAAATCGGCGGCGGCGGCGGCGTGGCGCGGCGGCGTATATGTCTAGTTTCTACACACATATATATTCCATCTGAAAACATTTTTGTAACATAAGAAAAATCAAAGTAAACGACGACCAACAACATCCTGAAAAAAAACTAAAAGTACATAATAGTTCCTTTCTCCTTTCCCCTAAGCGTCATGCCAAATCAGTCGTCTATATCTAAGCATATATAAACTTTTACTCAGAACCACCCCAAAAATCCACCCACAAAAAAACATAATTGTAAAAAACAAACATACATTAAAACCACATACAATACACACATCCCCATAAAAGCAAAACATTTATTTCAAAATTAACAACAACAAAAAAATCAACTTTCTTGGAATGTTATTATAATGCATAATTAATTTTCAATTTTACTAAAAAATTCAAATAAAAAATAAGACTGCAAATGAAAATTGGTAATGCCAAGACCTCAAAATATTTACATAAAAAACAAACAAAAGAAAAAAAAAACCCCCATATCCTTCTTCTTATGACTCCCTTCTATATTATGCTCTCCTCCCATACAGTTAACGATTTGGCAGCGCAACGTACTATAACTAATTACGATCCCAGACGTCGCCTTCGCACGACTCTGTCTGGGGGCCCAACGAAACTATCAGCTGCCCAGCCTAACAGTACTAGTAATCACAGTCTGAATGGATATGTTCTGGCAGATAGTAGTAGTAGTTGCTCCCACACACCACAAGTAACCCCAATAACCAATGATCGATTGCATTGAATTGAAACTGACATTGAATTGAAATTGATATTGAAATTGATTTGAATCGAATTGAAATTGATTGACATTGCATACTTCAAAATTCCTCAAAAACTGAAAAACCAAAACGCGAAAAGCGAAAACCGAAAAAAGAACATGTTTGTTGTTGGGCGATTAAGAGAAAAAATCTTTAAAATAACTAATAAATAATAAGCAAAAGTACAAAAAAAAAACCCGATGATCAAAATAACAGCCGACAAAAAAGACAACTTTTAATTTTTGCGTTTAATAATTTACCTACTAAAAGTACAGAATTTATATGCCAAAAAAATGAAAAAAAAATTATATAAAAAATCCGAAAGAAAAAAATATGAAATTTTAAATCGAGCATGAGGTAAGTTCTGTTGCGCCTAATTGGTTTTCTTTCTTTTAATTATGATTTTTTACTTATGATTTACTTTATTTTTTAGTTTCATTATGTAACAAACTTTTCTTTTTAACATTTACCACATGCATTACACACACATAAAAAAAATAAATAAAAAACACCCACAAAAAGTTGAGGATTACAAGAACATACATGTCCCCTGCACGCAACGCAACTGTACCAAAAAAAAAAAAAAAGAAAGAAAGAAGCTTAGGACACGACTTGTTATCGTTATCGTTATCACAAATCATCGACTGACCCCGAAACTCACCATATCTCACCCCAAAATTCCAGCCCATAACGCCAAAAAACTCGCACTACTTTTAGGACAAGCTTAAATGGAAAATAACTAATCATAATTTTTGTATAATCTAACTACAGATGATGTTATAGCCGCCGATGACGAGTCCCACTGGCAGCATCGAGTCAGCTCTGGCTTCGATCGCTTGGTGGCCTTCGCCAGCACTGAACTGGATAAGACGCGGCGCAGCATCGATGGCATCGACACGGTGCCAGCCTCAATCAGTTGCAACACCTCGCCGGACTCGGGCATAACGCACAGCAGCAGCAATTCGGATGCAGTGCGCACATTCCTGTCCACCTCGTCCAGCTCCTCGTCGCAACTGGAGCTGCCCATTGGCAGCGGTGGCAGCAGCAGCAACAACAGTCTGTACAACAGCGGTGGGAATAATGGGGCGGTCAGCCATCAGCAGCAACAGCAGCAGCAGCAACTGCTGCAGGTTCAGCAACAACAGCAACAGCACCAGCACTTGACCACCGATCATCTGAGCGACAGCAGTAGCATCAAGTCATCGGCTTCCTCATCGCTGCACGGAGCTGGCAGCAGCTCTTTGAAGACAGTTTCGCCGGTGGATCCCAGTGCCATTGAATCGCCACCGTTGTCGGACGTTGGTTTGCCCAGAACACCGAGTCCCAGTGCTGCCAGTGTGGCCACGCCTCCACTGGCCAGTGGCCCAGCTCTATCCGGTGGAGATGTGGCTGGAATACCACTGAAGTATCAACGCAAGTCGAAGAGCGGCTCGGAGAAGCACTACAAGAAGAAGTTTTGCGAGCGGAACTGGGAGTACGACTGCGATGAACTGCTGGCCTACTCCAACTCGAGTGCACCGCCAACAGCAGCTGATGCGGCAGGCAATGGGCCACAGAGTCTGGTGGATACGGCCACTAGTGGAGGAATCGTTGCTGCTAGTGCTGCTGCTGCACCACTTCAGCTGGGAAAGTCGGGCAAGTCACCGAAGGAGAAATTATCGCCTCACCATAACAGCGGCTATAATCATCACCACAAATCCTCGAAATTCCGGCCAAAGGGCAAGGACTGGGACTGGTCGATGGACAGTCGCAGCCAGACGGGCGACCACATGCTGCCCCAAAATATAAACAACTCCACGACCACCACAACGAGTAATTAATTTAGTAAACTAATTTAGTTCAATTTTGCTGAAGGATGACGAAGGACGAAACGAGAAGCATGAAGGCGGAAGAGCAAGCAACTCGATTGCCGCTCTTTAGCCAAATGAATTGTACATTTTGGATCTGCGACTGGATATGATCCCTGTGAATTATATATATTGTATTTAAATGAAGATTTTTTGTAATTTTAACTAAATGAATTGTGTACGCATATAGCAAACTAATTTGTATAGCACAGCTCTCCATTATTTGCCTTGTTTTATTTAATTAATCAATTGCTAGCCACCAGCTCTCCTCCTGTGTGTCACACCAGTGTGTGTTTTTTTCTTTATTTCCTTGCGAATTCTATAATTAGGCTAGGTTATAAGTATAAGGTTGAACCCAAACTGCTGATGAACAATGTTACTACTGACTTCTTTATACTTTATTATTATTATTATTATTATTGTATTTAATTTGCATTATTATTGTTTATAAGTTGAAAGTGTTTTGTCCTTAGTCCTTATTATTATTATAATTTTTTAAATAAAATTGTCAACTAATTGAAAAGGTTATGATTTGTTTTTTTATTTTCGTTTAAATAATTGAAATAAAAACCAACGCTGTTACAGTCTCTCTCCTCCATGTTGAATTGGGACCAACCAACCCTCACATTCCGAACCCGTTCCTGTTTTCAGTACTACGAAAATGGCTTAGATGAAAGTTGCTTCCATAAAACGAATATATACGAGAACATTTTAAAGGAAATATTTTAGGAAAAGTACACAACTTTCCATTAAGAGACTTCACATTTGCGAATTAGCTAATATATGGCACAATTTGATCAATTTTTAGAATTTATAGTTTATTTTTTTTATAACTCTTAATTCTTTAATATCTGTACTCGCGCATAGATTTTTAGATATCGCGTGTGTGCGCTCAAATAGGCAGAAAAGATATATATACAATATATACTTTAACAGATTAATCGCAAAACAATAATTCTAAACTGATGTAGAGGAATTAGATAACGTATACAAGCAACATGCAATATGCAACAGCAGCAGCAGCAGCAGCAACAGAAGCAGAACAACAAGTAACCTTATAAATTAATGAATTTTCCACCTCAGCGAAATAAACAACAATTTTATATATATTATATTATATTATATTATATTATAGCAGGCATATACAACATATATACATATAGATACTTATATATATATATATATTATATACGATGCAAGCAGCAGCGGGAGGGTAAGGGAATATCAGGAAACCAATTGAACAGTAAACAAACAAATAAATGATTTACAAGCATTTAAAATAAACAACAAGCATAAGCAAACAAATATTTAGCAAAACATAAAACTTGTATGAGTAACAGTAACTTATAGCGAATAATGGGAATTTCAAATGTGCTATTAGCGTAGTGTAATATATATTATATATAAATAATTAACGAAAGAGTAAACTGAATAAAATTAAACGGTATTAAACGCAAGGAGGGCGAGTGCATAATGGGCGCTAAATGATTTTTATACGTAATATATATATTATGACGAAAGAGTTGTGTAGCAAATGAAAATATAATAATTTTGGCGCCATTAAAACAAATGTCATGTAAAGTGCATATAAAAATAAATAGTTAAATTTACATGTAAAATTCATAAAACAATAAACGAAGAACCTAAAAAAGTCATGGTTATTATGGGAAACCAGATGATAAACATTAAATGAGCACATACGCATATTAACATTAAAGGTATTATTATGTATATTTAACAAATATTTATTGCATATTATTATTTTAAACTTAAACGTTTAATAAAAAATATTAAAATATAATTAACAATAATCTTACAGGGTTTTTGATGGGTATGGCTTGCGGTTAAATAACAAAAGTTATTAAATCCCAATTGCGACTTGGTTTTCTCGCAGTGTAGTCAAGGATCGTGGGAAAGTTCGTCTGACTCTGGGCCATCATTTTGGGAAGGTATGACCAAAAAAACTATTTTGTAATTTAAAGAAAAAATATTGTACAGAACTTTTCAAATGTTAAAAAAAAATCTTAAGAATTTTCAATTCAGCATGCAAATCTATTATCCGAATAAAAACTAAGACATAAAAGCTTTCGAATTCAAATTAATATTTTTTTTACTTAGTTATCAATTTTTAAAACTTTGATCTATTAAAATAATTATCAAACATTTTAAAAGATACATCATTAAACTTTATTAAAAAATAAAAAATTGTTACGAATTTTTAATTTAATATACAGATTTATTAACCGAATTAAAACCAACACAGAAAAGCTTTTTGATTTGAAATTTATGATTTTTTGACTTAGTTATGTTTTTTTAAGACTTCAATTTATCAAAATTTTTCTGTAAAACTATCGATTTAATGATATTTCAGGTCATCATAAGGGCATAAAAGTATATTTATATTCCGATTTAATAATTACTTAACAATAAAATTATTAAGAAACCCTTTTTTTGAACCCCTTTCACCCAAATAAATAAATTTGCTAAACATTCGTTTTTGTTATCTGTATTTGCATGTCATTCAAATATCTTATAAAAAGTACAGTTTTGGTTCGTTTAACTTTAATGCATTGTTTCTGTATAATTGCATGTATCTCATCTAAAGTGTTCCCGGTGATAATATGTTTAATTTATTTACCATACTTAGGGCTATTGCTATTAAATCGTAGGTATATATATTGTGTTTGTTGTTCAAAGCGGACCGCGGGTTAATTCACTGCTTAAAAATAAATACTCGGTTTGAATTCAGGATATCGGTTTAGAATTTATATGACAATGTTTATACGATAGGCTATGGGTGTATTTTTGCTGCGACGACTATTGTATTATTATTTGTTGACTATATATGTGTTTGAATTATAGATTGAATCTGAGGTTCTCTAACAAATTCATTAATTTCCTAGCCTTGCGTATTGTAAATGAGTGTATATTTAATTATACTCGTATAACGTTCTATTAATCTATTTATTTTCGTGTGTATACGTAGCTAACTTCTCTGTTTCCTCTTTTACTTTTGTTTGCTTTTCGTTTATGCGTTTTGTATGTTTGTATGAATATTTCTTCTTCTTCTTGTTGTGGTATATATATTTAATTGTTTTACAATAAGGCCTGAGGCACATTTATGATTTATTTTCTTAACATTTTTTAAAAACGCCTTTTTGCTCACACTGCAGCTGAATTTTGTGTGTGTATTAGAACGGAAAGTGGTTCGGGGCTTGTGTTTTACTTTGTTTTACAAACAAACTAACATTCATTTGCAATGTGAATCGTTTTATATCGAAGTGATTAAAGCTAAGCTCGGTTCAAAGCAATTAAACAGAACTGAAAGAGTCTGCTGAACAACTGGGCACAAGAAACGACATTACAACTAGAATTTCAGGCAACCGATAGACAAATCCATTGACAGCTTAACTAAAGTAATAGCTCGAATTAAACAAAAATAATAAACAGATATAACAATCAAACACTTACAACTAATTAGAAGAATCCAAGCCAATTGATAAGTTGAAAGAGAGTAACAAATAAAAGGTTTAGATGTGGGGGGGTTGTGTTAGTAAAAGCAAAGGAAGTGAACAATTGACGAAGCTCGCTACTACTCAATACCTTTCTTACAACACCATACAAACACACAATTTTCAATTTGACAATTATTGAACAGAGACTGCAACTTGGCTGCAACTCCTTTTGTAAATCCGACGGGGAAAAGCTCCTTAGAAACGGAGGTATACATTATATAGTATATGCATTACAATCGAGGCAGGTCTATAGTACTACATACATTTACAGTTACAATTTTGTAAATTTGTTTTCGTTTTTAAAACCGCTGCACACGTTTCCTTCATTCAGACTTTAAGTTCGTTTCATTTGTAAGGTTGTTCAACTTGTAAAACTATGCAACTACATTCCGATGCCATCATCATCGTCATCGTGTTAATGTTAAATGTATTAGTGATAATAACAATATGCCAAGTGCATATATGTTTATACAACGAGGGCCTGAGGGTAACGATTAGGTTATAAGGGTCGACTTAAGCACAGATATGTAGCTCTAATGCTGTCGCGACACTTGATGAAACCAATTAGAGGCTACGATTAAGCTGGTGATTAGTTAACGTTAGGATTAGACAGAAGGAAGATGGGATTTTGTGGGATTTTATGCTTGCGAGTAACATGAAGAGAAAGCTCATTTGTGGAGGAGGAGGTTGGTTAGGGGTTGATGATCCTGCTATTTTTGTCTGATTTCAGCGAAACAGGATCAACTTTACACTAAAAACTAACTAAACGGGGAGTGAACACAACAACAAATTAATTATATAAAAGCGACAAGAGATGGAGGTGGATCTTAAGGGGGTTGACTCATGTGGCTGCCGTTTTTTAGATGCAAAAAATCCTTTTAAGCACTTATAGTTACAAGTTAAGGAAGCAATTTATTGATTTTTTAAAACATGGAGTCAACTCCCTTAAGAGTTCGGGTGGCTCTACAGCTGATCCACATGCTGCAACAGACAGGCCACCACATTGGCATCCTTCTCGGCAGCCTCCTCTTTCTCCACCTCCTCACTATCCGCCGCATCCACCTCCTGTCGCTGGGGCAATACGATCTCCTGAGCCTTCTCTTCATGCAAATTCTAAAAATCATCGAGTATGTCTTCGACACCAATCATCGCCTCCACCACATCGGCGCTGCTGGGCGCACTATCATCGATTAGGGTATCCGTGCTAAGGGCCAGACCAGGATCTGTGGCCACCATGCCCGCTCCATAGGCCGACGACGAGGGTAAACTGTCAATGGTGTTGCCGTTGATAAGAAAATCGCGGGGCATCTCGGCGGGACTATAACGGAAGCATTGATTAGCAATGGGCGTTGTGGGCATAGACTTGGATATATCCAGCGGATTCCGGGCGCCGTAAGAGTGCGTTGCGTATGACAAATGGTTTCCATTTCCCGACGAGGCTTTGCCCCAGTTAAACGAGGGTGAGATGTTAAAGAAGCCATTCTCTACTCCACAACCTGACCCATTTCCAGTTCCTGCTCCTGCTCCACCTGCACCTGCTCCGTTGGCTGGCGTCCCATTTCCATTCATTGATGTCAGACCGCTTTGCTGTTGGTGGGGTAGCGGGGTGGAGGGCACCGATCGCGAAACTATTCCCGCAGAGCCACCGCTGCTGTAGCCCGATGACGAGCCCGCCGAGGAGCTGCATGTCGTAGCCGTCTGCTGTGCCATGCTGTTGAACTTGTGATTGAAACTGGGCGAGATCAGCGAGCTCACATCCACATCTTCGTAGAGCAAACCTGTATCCTTCAGTGGCGCCGACTGCTGGCTGTTGCTGTTCTCCGAGTAGAAGTTCAGGCTGGGCGACTGCTGGCTGCACCTCCGCTGCAGCTGTGACAGGGGCACCGACTGCGAGCGCTGCATCTCCGATGAATCGAGATCATTGGCGCCAGTCAGGGCCAGACTAGTCTCCAGATCCATTGAGTTCTGGTTAACCAGCGGATCGGCACTCTGACTGCTCTCCGTGAAACTGCAGGTATTGCCGCCGCTACTGAACGACCAACTGGGACCCATCCATTGCTGGAGAAGCGAAGGACTCGGGGGTGCGGAAGCCGATGTGCTTGTGGGATAGCTGTACACATAGCCACGTCCTTTGCGATGGGCTCCAATCATGGGATCTCGATTGTCACAGTCCAGGGATTGTTGCTTGCTAAGCAGACTGGATCGCTGCTTCATCCGGGTCACGCCCGGACTGGCAAAACAGTTCTGGCTGGAATTCGCCAAAGTCGGTGCCGATGCCGCGGTGGATGCACTTGCTGCAGCTCCGTTGGATCCATTGATATTCGGCGAAATGGGTAGGAAATGGTTCTTGTTGCTACCATTGCTGGACGCATTGCTCAAACTGATCTTTCGCTTGTTGTTGTTGTTGTTGATGATGCTGGTCAGCTGCTTGGGTCGCTGCAGTTGCTGCTGCTGGTGCAGTTGTTGATGCTGCTGCTTCTCCTGCTGCTGTTGTTGATGCTTTTTTGACATTAAGGCCAGAGACGCTGAGGCAGAACCCACTCCCGCCTGACCGGGCAGCATCGAAGGCGCCGGGACCGGCGCCAACATCGCTGCGACGGCTGCAGCTCCGCGGCCGGGAGCGGGCATCGCCTCCGGTGCAGAGCCCATCGACGTTGGCTCTTGTGGATTCCTGTTTGGTTCTACAGCATCCAAGGAATTTAGTTGTTTTTCCTCAGCGTCTCCCATCTGAAAATATTGGAGTAGCTCGTTGTCGGGCTCCTCGGAGTTCTCCTCATCCTCGCCGGGCAAGAAATAGTCATCCAGCTCATGCTTGTCCATGTTACAGATGCTGATCACTCGCTCTCTGGGCAAACCCAAGTTCTCGGGCAATCCAGAGTCTTCGGCGGCCGCTGCCAGTGCGGCATTTTCCGCTGCCATCAAGCGTTTGGCTCTTAGGATCATCATCTGATTGCGGGAGGCCACTTTTGGGGTGGCGTCCATGCTGCTCGATGGACTCACCGAATTGACAATCATCATCTGCGAGGGCGGACCCATTGAGAGTCCGGGGCCAGGGCCGGGAACAGGAGAATTACCCGAGTTTGGCGGCGGAGGCGTGGCCGAGGTAGTGGTGATCGTTGGCGGCACCAGCAGACCACCACCGCCTCCCGTTGTCCCGCTGCTTGGTGAATTGGCCCAGAAGCCTTTCGTCTGCTGCGCCTTTAAAACTTTCTTACAGAAAATGTTTGTAGTGTAGTCCTCCACCTCGTCCTTGATCACTAACCCCGTGGGCGAGGGTTCTTCTTGCTGTGTAAGCACGACGGACGGCGTGCCCATTTCCAAGATCTTGGGCGTTAGGTTGCGCACAGCGCTGCTGCTTCGCTGGTCTGTAGCCAGATTCATGGGCGTTACCTGCTGCAGGTAAGCCAGGGGTGCTTGCTGCTGATGGTTATGAATGGGTGAGTCTATGATCTCCTGCTTGATCTTGAGTAACTGTTCGTCGCTGGCTTCCTGGCTGCTGCCCGCATCCTGACCAGTGGCCAATTGATTGCAACTGGATTCCGAGGATGTTGAGCCCTTGCGTTTCTTTTTGCGTCTTTTCTTCAGCGGTCCAATGTCCTGCAGAGGGAATTTCGTTTCGATTAATTTACTGTTTACTAACTGAACCTCTAAACTCTCCAACTTACGGCTAGAACTCTCTTATCCTTGGGCTCTCGCGGTGCATATTTCTTGGCCGAAACTGTGGCATTGTTGCTCCTAATGCGGTTACTTAAATCAGCCACACTCTCCAGCTTGGTGTTTAGCAATTTCTCAGCCCATCCTCGCACCACATCCCAACATTCGGAGTCCCCTGCTCCTGCAGTAGTCAGTAGTCCCACCATATTGGGGCCAGCCGCCAATTGCTTGGAATCAGTCAAGGGATCATCGTTCAGACCTTTTTCGATCTTATTCAATTGCGGCAGCTGAGGCGGAGTCAGCTTGGTGGTCTTTCGCATTGCCGCATAGCAGTAGCGGGAGTTACCTCGCGTTCCTAATCTCCTAGGGCGCACGCCAGGAAAGACTTGCTTCATTACCTTGCCAAAATCCGCTGTCGACAGGGGCTTGATGCTCAGGCGTTCGCAATAAGCTCTGAAAAAAAATTTGGGGAAAAAATTACCTCTGGGAAATCCGAAAGTGGACGGACACCACTTACATGTAATCGTTGTACACATCCTGCTTGGGTATAGACACCTGTGCATCGTGCTCCAGATGGGAACGCACCCAATTGATGGTGTGATTAATCTCAGAGCGCGTTCCCAACGGATTCTGAGGCTGCCTTAGCGGATCCGTGTCGGCACATTCGCCGGGCAGGCGAAGGTATAGGAATAGCTTCTCGATGGGCTTCAATACGGAGACACGCTCCAGAATCTGCGAGATCTGCAGCTTGGCAGTGTCACTGTAAAAGGAATACCGAACAATATGAGCTGTAGAAAGTCAGGTAACAACCAAGTGTTAATACTCACTCCAAACTGGACTCAATGACTTGCTGCACCCGTCGCATTTTCTCCTCACTGGGCACCGGAGCTCCTCCTGCAGCCGCCGACGACTGCGAGTTGGTCAAGGCATTCATCACGTTCTCGGCAATGGTAGAATTAATTACACCACTGGCCGCTGGTCCAGCCTCGTTGGGATGCCTTTGACCCGGTATTGCTGGAACTGCGGTCGGTGCTGCAGCGACTGCCGGCGCTGTTGTAGCTGGTGCTGATGCAGCTGGCGGCGTTCCTCCCATGACGTGCATAATCTTTCCCAGACCCAGTTGCTGGGCTGTGTTAAAGGAGAAGGCATTGGCGAAGGCCAGTCCGGCAGCAGCGTTTCCGGCAGCCGCGACAAAGGGATTCGGCGTGAGCACGGAGGTGGCTCCAGTGACGGCATTGGGAAACGGAGGCGGCACAAAGCCGCTGGGCGTGGCTACAGGTACAGGTACATGGGTGTGGCTCGTGGGTGAGATCTGGGAGCCAGCAGGCACTGCTCCCACACTGCCCACGGCCGTAATCGTCAGAGGGGATGCCTTGGCATGGATGACGGGCGCCTGGAAACGGGCGGCGGTGTAGGTGATATCCGTTGGCTGTAGATTGCAGTTGCCGTAGGGATTTGGGTTGGCCTTTTGGAGGGGAACTGCTACTGGGATCGGAAGAGGAACAGGGACTTGAACGGGGATGGTGGTGGAGGATGGTGCTGCTGGCGCCGCTGATTTCGTCCACTGCGCACCCAGCTGGCCGTGCTTCTCGGACATGTTAGGTGCTAGTGCTAGCGGCGCCTCCGTTTCCCTCCTGCTTCGATGCAGCTCCTCCCCTGTTGCTTGCGCTTTTGTTGTGGTTCCTGCCCGAGATTACAGCCACTTCCCGCTGGAAGGTTACGCAGCTGGCGCGTGTGGTACGTTTGTGTGCGTGCGAGCTTTAGGAGACGGAGATTGCGGAGTCGATAACTAACATTTTGACGAAGATACGGATGCCAGATAATGTTGCTTTCCCATTTTCCCCTCGGGCGGGAGGCGGTGGTCTGGCCTGGGGCGTGGAAAGTGCGTGGCGTGCTCTACTGCCAACTAGTGTGCGATTTTCCAATTAGACAGGCACCGATCGGAATGGAATAATCCATTTTTTTTAACAGAGATAAGAAATATCTTGCGTTCTGCGTCTCGAAAATATGCAGAGTTGCCAGACTGGCGCGGGGCAGGAAAGTACTATTTTTGCCACGGTCCACGGATGTAAACACGGTTTTGTATTCGGTTATTGATCTTATTAAATAAAACTGTAGGTACTTATATCAATGTAAATAGCTAATTAGATGTAATATACGCCTGGTCAATGCAGCAGACCTCGGAAATGCAGAAATCTGTTCTGATTATATTATGTTATCGTTATCGCCACTGACCAGGGCTGCATATAAATGAACCTGTGAAATCACTGCATTGTAATGTGATTTTTGAGCTGTATTATTTTCATTCTAAATTTGGATACTACTGTGTAATTTCTTTAAAAATAATTGAAAGAAACACAGATCAGTACTAAATTCAGGAATATTTTCATTTTACTGATGATATTTTGTAATAATTATATTTTCAATATGCGCAAAAGTATATCTACAAAAAAAAAAGGTTTTCAAATTTTACACACATTTAAGTTGAGATTAGAAAATAAAATATTAACATTACATCAATAAATAACTAATTTTAGCTATACCCATATTTTCTTTAACTAGTTACTTAAATATATTTTCTTTGTTATTAAAACATCGATGTTTATTGAATTTTGCTTCTTAACATTATAAAAATCGTTATCTGCCAACATCAATGTTTCTTCATTACTTCAAAATCAACGCGATTATTTCAAATAAGATATATTATATTTTCCAAGAACCGACTCATTTTCACAGCTGCGTGGAACCAGTGAAATGAACCACACTTGTGTGTTTTGCAGCCCTGGAAGTGAAGTCGCCATTTTCAGACAGAGTTTTTTTTCGGTCGCTTTACACAACACTTTTGAGCAATACAAATTTTAACACTAAAATACTGCGTCGAGCGGTTCTTTTAATTAAATCGAAGACCAGGAAACAAGATGCACGGTGAACTAACACCGCAGACGTGCCGGGTTTGCCTGGAGCCGAGTACACGTCTGCAGAGACTGGAGGAGTGCCGCGAGGAGGGCGAGGAGACGCCAAACGAGATGCTTACCCAACTTCTGGGAGTTTCCTATAGCAAGGTACAAATAACAACCTGATAATACCGATAAGGTATTAATTATATCCTTGTCCTCCCACTAGTTAAATGAAAGCGAACACATCCCCGATGGCATCTGCCGGTCATGCAAGGTGGAGCTCAACATGGCCTTTCAGTTCCGCGAGAAGGCCCTCCGCAAACAGGCGGAGATCGAGGCCTATCTCCGCGAAATGGGGCTGATTGAAGAAGAGTCCGAGGAGGTATTGATCAAGGAAGAGGAGGGCTCGCAAACGCAGTGCGACGATGAGTATGTCATTGAGGAGAGCACTGTTGAAAAAGAGCATGAGGAGTACCTGGATGTGGACGCCACAGATCAGCAGGAGTGCATGGGTGATACCATCGAGTACCTAGATGATAACTATACGATTGACATGAATCAAGAACAAAGCGAGATAGTGGTGGAGGAGGCCAGGGAGGAGTACGAGGAGACACCCGCTCAGCAGCTGGTGCTGCAGGAGGCGGCCAAGACCAGTATGAAGGCCCGGCGTGGACGCGTTCGTCGCGGTCTCAACTCGCTGACCACATCCGACGGCACCGAGAAGGGCGGCTACATCTGCGACGTCTGCGGAAACTTCTACGAGAAGCGAGGAAGGATGATGGAGCATCGGCGAAGGCACGATGCCGTTTGCCAGTATGCATGCGAGTAAGTGTGACTGATTATCCTCCTGTGCATGTATGTAACTAGGTCTTACTTCTATGACTACAGATTGTGCGATGCCAAGTTCCAGGTGCGAGAGCAGCTGCGCAAGCACATGTTCTCCCACACCGGCAGCAAGCCCTACAAGTGCAGCTTCTGCAGCCGACAATTCTTTTACGAGAGCGTGCTCAAGTCCCATGAAAAGTAAGTGAAATAATATACTTAATAGTAGATCAAATATATAATGATGTTAAATTTCTTTTCTTCAAGTGTTCACCGTGGCATCAAGCCGTACGTGTGCAAGGTGTGCGACAAGCCATTCGCCTACGCCCATTCGCTGACCAAGCACGAGCTCATTCACACGGACATCAAGCAATACCGCTGCGACTATTGCCACAAGGACTTCCGTCTCTTGCATCATATGCGGCAGCACGAGGAGACCAAGCTGCATCAAAATGCCGTGTTGCTGGCCGAGAGTATGAAGGAAGAGATGGTGGGCGAAGTCGACGGGGCGATGAGCTAAGAAGCCAAACTCATGAAGGACGCAGAATAGATGAAATTATTTTAGGTAATCTTAAGTGCTATCCCACAAAATCCTTAAGGACCATTTCAATACTAGTTCTAAGGCATACATTTAAGGGATCTCTGCTAACTCAATGTACGAATTCGAGAAAAAAAAACAATAAGAAATATATATTTTATGTTTGAATAATAGTAATTTATTGATTTTAGAACTTTTTAAAGTTATTTATTAAATAACATTGAAGAACAATCCTAGATCGGTAGCCTTGAGCCTTGTCCTATTCTTGCACCACTTTTGTGTTTCCCTTTATAGATAACATTTTATAGCAGCTTTTATAAAGTTTCTATAAAAAGGATACAAAAAACTTTTTGAGCTTTAAGCATTCCTTAAATCCTTTAATGTATTTGAATTCTGATACGTACTAACTATCTTTTCCCAACATTTTAAAATGTTAATTAAGTTAATTTTCCAAACTTCCATTATAAACATCAATTTCAAGTCCCTTTTTCATTGACCAACGAATGCATTTGATAAAGGACTGAACAAGTGATGAAAAAAACAAACAAAAAATCAGAGCTGTCAACCCAATTATCCTGGGAGCAAAAATCACAACGTTATTGAAGTGCCGTGTAATATTTGAGTTCCTTTATTTGCACAATCAATGTTCGTGCGTGTGTGGGAGGGAGCAATGCTGAAAATTATGCAATAAATGTGGGTGGCTTCATGTTGCCGCGAGTAAATAAAATGAAATGAAAACAAACGAAACAAAACCAATTTGAACCGAATGCATACGAAACATAACCGAATGTACCATATCAAAGAAAAAAGACCAAATTACCTGACTTGAATAAGTTTTTTTTTCATCGCCTGGCGTTTTTTTTTTCTGGTCCCCCGCGTATTTTTACCACTTTAGTATAAACAACCAAAAAGTTCTTATGGACACGAGAAAACCCGTTGGGACCCCTATGCTTTTTGCGTTTGATTGCAGGGGTTGAAAAGGGGGAGGTTCACTTAAAGAAACTGTTTAAACTTGGCTCAATTTTCGGATAGGTTGCTTTATGATCAGTTGCAGAATTTCGATTTTTTTAACGTTTCCGTCGAAAATATATATTAAAAAAAAAGAAAAAAAAAAAAAGAATTTCGATTTACTTTGATTTGAAATTGTTTATGAAAATGTTAAATAATGCGGATATTAAAATTATTTTTAAGCCAACAGATAAAAATTTATAAATAATTTTTTTTTTTAATAATTAAAATATATTAAATATATATTTAAATTAAAATTTTATAGTTTGAAAAATCAGTGGCATGTAAATTTAAATAAATAAATGCAGCATTAAAAAATTTATGGGCATAAAAAGCATCATCATCAACTTTAGCTCTTTTAAATTGTATTTTTAATTATATTAAATTGAACAATATGAGCTTGAACACTTTTTTTTATTAGCTTATTTCCTGTAAAAACAACTACAGTCCCACAAATATATTTTCTTTATAAATATACAACGAATCAAATACCCTGTTATTATACATCCAGAAAGAATAAAAATAGAATCTTCAATTGTTAAACATAGTTTATTTAATAAAGTTAAACAAATTGCGAGTATTTCTAAAACACAAAAACAATCACAACGACAGGTCAGTATATATAGTACCATTAACTGGGTCGCATTAGGGGGTAGTGGTCGCTTGATTGAATTACTGGAGCTTTTGGAGATCCAACCATATGCCGCCGCGTATGCCTGTGATTATTCCGGTGGGCTCAAATTCGTTGTCTTTGCGGGTCTTGGGATTAACCTTGATGTTGAACTTTGTGATGAGTTCCACAGCCGCTGCCTTAATCTGTGTTGTGGCAAACCGCATTCCTGTTTAAAAATAAATCGATAAGGTATAAAGTTTATCATGAGTTTAGTGGCTATTAAAGCTATCAAGGTTTATCAAAGTAATGTTATCAGTTAATTAGATATATGAAAATGTTATCAGTTAATTGCACTTTAGATAATATAATAATGTATATGGAAAAGTCAAGCCTTACCAATGCAAACCCGGGGACCATCTCCGAATCCCATGAAGACACCACGCTCGCGGAACTTCTTGGCCGCATCTGGCTCAATGAAGCGGTCCGGCTGGAAGGCCTGGGGATCGGGGAAGAAGTCGGAATCCGTCATGTATGAATAGTGGGGCACAACCACCACGGTGCCCTTCTCCACCAAGAAGTTGGGTCCATCCTTATTGGGCAACTCGATGTCCTCAGTGCAGAGCTTGTTCGACATGAAGGCGGGCGGGAAGAGGCGGATTGTTTCTGCAGATAAGCACATAGATTTAATTAGGAGTTTTTAGTTTGATGTTAGCATCAGCTCACCCTGTATGCAGGCATCCAAGTAGGGCAAATCATTGAGCTTGTCGAATTCGATAATGCCATTCTTCAGGTGATCCTGGATCTCCTCGCGCAGACGCTGCTGCACCTCCTGGTCGCGTCCCAGCAGCATCAACATGTGAGCGAGAACCGTGGCCGTCGTCTCAAATCCGTCAAGCAGGAAGGTCATGGTGTGGGCCAACAGATTGCGCGTGTCCAACGAACGTTTCTCCGCCAACTGCAGAATGTAGTCCAGGAAGTCCGTCCGTTCAAACTGCTTTCCATTCGCCAGTTGAGCACGGCGTGCCTCTATTGCAGTGCCCATGACACCAACGAAGAATTTCTCCACGTGCGCCGGTACAAAGCGTAGCTTGATCACCTTACTTAGAATCGGAAAGGTGCTGGTCAGTATAAAGAAGAGCATGAAGGTCCAGGGCTGGTTGAAGAGGTCGTTGATGTATTTCATAATAGGCGAGGGCTTCTCCGAGAAGCTCTCGGCGCTTAGACCCAAAACGCAGTCGGTGACTGTTTCTGAGGTGAAGCAGAGACTCATCTGGGGGAATAAGGTTATTTATCTCAGTATAAAATTCGACATATTATAAGTATTAGTTAATGTGAAGGGTTACCTTTTTTAATTAATATTATATAGTTCTAAAATAATCACTTACGTGCTTGGCATTGATACCTTCCGGAGCACCCAGTCGTATTTGTTTTTCCACCCACTCGCTCAGCTTCTGGCACACCTTGTTCGTCACCGGATAGACGGTTTTGATCTGTGGGGGCATTGGATACATTGAGACATTATTGATGTTTAATTGTCCCTCCATTAGCTGCAGTATCTCACCCGTCCCGCGGTTAGGCCGGGGGTGACATCAGCCCTCCGATTTTTCCACTTCTCGCCAGTCAAGGAGAATGGGTTGTTGGCGAAAATGAAGTCGGTTTTCTCATCAATGCTCTTCGATATCTCGTTGTCGTGGAAGCTCTTGAAGTCGGACACAAAGACGCGACGCGCCAAGTCCGGACTGATCACCAGCAGCTGGGGAGAACGCCCACCAAAAATGCCAACTGCGTCGTATTTGTTTTTATATTTTCTAAAAGAAATTAAGTTAAAGCTCGTGAATTTCACAATATTTTAAATTAAAAAAAAAGTGGCTATTTCAACCTATAAATCGATTTTTATATTCTTATTTTGGTTCCTAAAAACTCACCCATATATTTCGTTTAAATCGTAGATCAAATGACGCTTCATGGTGTACATATTGGGGTAGTTGCCAGTGAATATTTTGGGCTTGGGTCCCGGCACCCGCCGCTTTCGCCAGTGGTTAAAGTTCCATGTCATGAGTACATACACCAGACCAGCTGCCAACAGGCCGAGGGTCAAAGTAATCAAAATCATTCTCGCAGCTCTGAAATTCGCCTCCGCTCGCTATGAGTTCCGTAAAGCTTCTGAGGCGGCACCATTAATTGTGTTCCATTTGTAGCCACCGACTGGAACGAATTCTCAGGGATCGGGGCTGGATTGCTCCCATAGATAATTACCGGGAGAGCGTGGCGCTCGCCAACGAGCTCGGTCTCCCAGCAGACTTCCATTCGAAGGTGTACAGATAAGAGGTAATCGCGATTGCAGGCGGCGATCTCCATCGCATACAATTATTATTTTTTTACAATCTCGTTCATAAATAAACTGTTGTTATGTGTTGCAATCCTTCCGAACTTATACGAAATTCAGAAAATAACTAATTTAATACCAAAAAGTAACATTTAATATAGAAAAATATATATTTTTTCTTCTTGTCTTTTTAATATAGGAGATATTGTAATATAATATATATAATATAATAAAAAATTGTGGTAAATAATACCTATTTAATGTTGCAATATGGTCAATCAATGAGAAATTCTAAAAATAATAAGTTTAATCTTTATAAGTACCATTCGTTTTTTTTTAAGGGTATTTGTAAAGATTAAACTTAAGATTGTATTTATTGTACTTCTCAGAAAGAATGCTATATTTATGCGAGCTTTAATAATAATATTTGGTATAGGAAACCATAAAAATTAAGATATTAATTTTTATTAAATTTTTTAATAAAATAATTTGCATTAATTTAAAAAGCTTAAGCTACGAAAATATTCTAAGATTCAAATTAACATCACATCATACATCACAAATTATAAACAAATCTTTTACGTTTTTGATTTTGTCTAGAGAGCCAGTTATATCGTGATAAAAATAATAATTTTTTGAGAACAGAACAAACGCTGAGTTGAGAGAGATTTGTTTACGCCCGCATCATAAAAACTAGTTTCGGGAAAAACGTGTTTCAATTTACTGCGATTCAAAACAAACATCAATCAGTGCACAGTGGTTGAGCGTCCATGAGATGGGGTTAATTTTATTTATAAGTTCAAGTCTATCAAAATGGGGCTTTTTTTATTAAATTATACTCTTTATTTTCCGAGTGTAGCAGATGAAGCACGTAAAAAGTATGGTGGGGCGAAAACAAATTCAGACAAATTTGCACGCGATTTGACAACTGGAATCCATAAAAGCGCTTCAAACGATTGGATTATGGGTGTGAACGCGAAGCCACCAGTCAGCCAGCCGCTGAACTCAATTGCCAAATTGAGATTCGGCCCTTTTAAACTGATTACGAGCCAGTCCGGGCTATCAATTGCGAATTTATTTCCACATACCCCCTGTAGAACGCAGCGATGGAAACCCTTTTTTTTTTTTTTTGGGGGAGCTCACCTCTGGCCTTGACCTGGCCCTGACTTTGCATTTGTGGAAATCGACTGAGAATGTTTGGGATTTGACTCATCACGAAAGTCCCGCCACCTTTTTTGTGGCAAACAAATCAGTAAATTTACGAGCTGAATTGCAAATTCTTTGCTGGCATTTGGAAATCTTTGAGTCTTTGCATACGAAACAGGTGGAAAAAGGCGAGGAACTTTTGGTTGCCTTCCCAACTTTCCCAATGGCAAGAGCTCGAAACAAGCACAGTAAATATTCGTTAATAAATATACAATATTATAAGGTACTTCAAAAAATCAATTTATTTACATACTATCATTTTTCTCTGTTTTATTTTTAGTTATTTAGTTATTTATTGCATACTTTTAGACACGTTAAAAGGAGATTTAAATACCTCAAGAACATACGCTACTCAAAGCATATTCAAACATTATTATTTTGATTATTTTTATTACTTTTGTAATAGCTAAAATTATTCTTTAAAGAATATTTACTGTACTTTCGTTTCCACTGTATCGCGGTGATAGTGTATATGCATTTGCGTGTCAATGTCAAGTGGTTTTCGGGAAAAGTTGAGAAAGCATCTCAGAAGTGTCGCCATCTTCGTCTTCATCTGCGGCTGTCGCTCGCCCTCCGTCAACTATTCTGCATAATTCATGTATTTTATTAAAAGAAAATGCAAAACCAACAACGAATCCTGTCCCCGCCTCCGCAATGCTCCCGCAATCCCCTCGCTGAACAACTGGGGCGAGTGCTTGTCAAATGGCAGCTGTAAACTAAATGCTTTATATTCATTTATTCCGGAGCATAAACAATGTGAGCATCCACGACAAACCGGAAGACTTGATGAGCTCCTTGTGCCGCCGGGATATGCGATAGTGTAGTATAGGTATAGGGTATAGCTATACCATGATGTGTGGTTCAGCAAACGTGGGATGTGTGTGTAAGTTTGCATAATATGTTGTGAATGCCATGGTTAATGCATGTGCAACAGGATGCTATTCCATTTGCGGCTGCCTCATCCGAGGAAATTAGTTGCTCATAGTCGAGGTATCCGCCAGAGAAAGTGGAATAGTTGGAGGAGAAGGAGCCAGAGGTGTGTGTACGGAACAAGAGTGTTAATCTCATTTACTAAATATATATTTCTTGTATTAGCAATAATAATTAGCAATATATAAGTTAATCAAGTTAAAATATAATATATCTCAATAATTAAATGACCTCTAAAATATCTCTCTTAAAATCTATAAAATTGTTATTACATTAAATGGTAACTGATCGGCAATTACCCAGCTTTATCTAAGCATAATTAATACATTTTCGTAAAGATCCCCAAACCAAACCCTTAAAAGTTCCCTTCCATTGGAAAGGGAAACCCATTTAAATGCCGAAAAATCCCCTTCAATGTAGCGCAACATTCACGCTTGACAGCCAGGCAAAAACAAGAGCAGCAATCAGCGGGTAGGTGGGGGGCAGTCGGAAAAGGAGCCAAAACGGGGCGTGGGAAAAGGGGGTTGCCCCATAAACCAGGCACGCCACCGCCAATCAATAAAACCCCGAAACAACTGGCGCTCTGGAGCATCAAATATTTGTAGGTCTCGGCCAAAGTTAAGATGTGGAAAATCCCCCCGAAAAAACAGTCGAAGCATTAAAAGTAAACGCTGTGGAAAATGAACGATGTTTTCTTCAAACGTGGCCCCGGCATCGGACGAGATTTGGCCGTAATAAACACAAACAAATGAAATAATTTCGACTGCAAACAAAAGGGCATAAATTTATATGTACGTTTATGGGGGTATATATAATATACATATAATTCTAGCCCCAGTCCGGTCCAAGTATGCTTGAATCCGAACATCTATATGTATGCCTATCTATGTATAATGTATAATCCAAGCGGAGGGGGAAAGCGCCACATAGACAGTGGGGGGGCACTGGGTTGGGCCGACGGCCTTGTCCAGTCCGCTTTGCTAAATTACGCATACGCACAGTTGTGCCGCTTGCGGGAGGCGCCATAATTCATGACACACGGCACTCGGCGCACGACTCACGGATACGGATACGGACAGGGGGCAGGGGACCAGAAACGGGGGGAAGACGGACACAGCCCACGGATATGGCCTGTGATGAAGACATCGTCTACGTAAATTGGTTTAAGCTGACGGCAACGGACAGCCCACCCACCCAATCTCCCAAGCTCAGCACTCAGCTTCCTAGGATCCTCCCAGGGCATCCAGTGGCACACCGACTTTGACCTATTGCCCCACCACGCAAAACTTGCACATAAAGTGGGGGTCTACGGATAGTGGGGGCTTCAAGGGGATGAGGTAGGTTGCACTGAACAAAGTATATGATATTGTTTTGATGTCTTACTGATTCTTCTTTTAATGTACAAGACCAATAATTAAACTTTTTTCTTACATTTTATATTATATTTTTACATAAATTTATATAAATATATTGTTCTTATTAAGAGCTCAATGTTTTCCTATTCCTAAATGTAATTATTTCGTAATGTTTTAAAGGATTTCTGGATCTTCAGGCATTGTCTTTAGCTTGAAAATTGTAAAATAAAACTAAAAATTGTCTCCATAAAGTTTTTAAAATGAAATATAAATATTTTTCTTCACTGTATTGGGTCTAAGCAAACAAATGAAAGGCAAATACGGCTCTCTCTGGCCCTGTGGTCCTGCCCAAAAGGTTATGCCATATTACGAGAATTTTTGAGGCTCAGCAATAACAAGCGCATTGGCCTGGCTACCGGCAGGAATTCCGACCCGCCCACTCCACAGTACCTTTCCTGCTGTGCCAACACCACTTCCGTTGCTCGTTTCTCGCTCCCACGTTCTCCTCTTCAGATATAAATCATTTAAATTAACAACTTTTGGTTTATTAACAGAATTTATTGGCAGCAGTTTCTGCAGTCTCAGCTTGCCGCCGCCCGTTATTGTTGTTGCCGCTGAGGTGAACACGTTTTGGGGTTACCCCGACCCCCAAAATCCAGTGATCCCATCCCGGTCAGCCACCCACCCACCAATAATGCCACCACCTTGCTCCCAAGGATAAACGGACGGTTTTGCCCGATGATTTGTTATTTGTTAGTGAAATGATAATAGCAACAAATGAGCTTTTATTGTTCCAATGACCGAGGAGGCCTTAAAGCCGCGTCGTCATTGGCTTTCCGTTTCGATATAAATTCATGAAGGATAAGCCATTCAAAAGGGGATTTGCATAATTTGTTGCCGACTCCTGGACCCCCGATTTCCCATTTGGCCCAACTTCCTCTGTTGCCACTTCTCTTGTTGCTCTCGCACAATACAACTCAAGTGAACAATGGGGCCACAATTACAAAAGTTCTACCCAGTGACGACGACCCACCAGGCCGTACACTCAACAGCATAATGAAAATGTATTCATAAATTGTTAAAAACGGTTAAATATTAAAGTGGATAAAGAATGCATACACACAAAAAATTTGTATATTTCACCCCTAAGGATTGCTAAAAGGAGTTGGGAATTGTAAGCACATATTTGGCTGAGGGCTGACTGATCTGAAAGAAATAGTTAAACTAAAATGTATTCATACATTTTTCAATATAAATATACAAATTATCAAATTTAATTTAATAAATAGTATAAAATACCTTTAGCAGAAATAGTTGGAAATTTTAAGCATTAAATTAATATCAGATTCTGAAAATTACATTATTTTGCTCCGTGCTCACACTCATTCACATTCATTGTACAGGAAAGTCGATCTGTTCAAAGACGCTTCGAGGGAATCGGTTAACCCGCTGAATCCTTTAGGAAACTACGCTCTTTTCCGCCGCAGCTGGCTGTCGCCCACATTAATCAGCCATTAATATTGTGTAAACCAAAACCGTTAACAGCCGGCAGATGCCTTTCCGAAAATATGATTGTTTTGTGCTGCCTCTGTTCCTGCCGCCTTTTGAAATTTAATTCTATTCGGTACGCTGGAATTTTGATTCGGTTTTTGCATTTAAATTTAAATATAAATTGACACGTGCCAAGCTGCGCAAACAATCAGGACACGCTCGCCGGCGAAAAAGGTTCGAAAGTGGGGAAATCGAAACGGAGCGAACCGGAGGAACAACGATGTGCACGTGTATGAGTGATTATTTTGAACTCATCTTTTGGGGTGGCCGAAGGTCCTTGGGTGGCAGGAAGGTTTAATGCACACTTTCATGTGCTTTGGGAACAGCTGTGGGGTTTCTTGCGGCCGGGAGGGAAACAGTTCCTTATGATTCCAAAGTGTTTTTAATTGTAACAGCTTTCGCGGGGATTTTTCCAAGGAAACGTTCAACCGAATAAATTCTGGGATTACAGGAGAAATTCATTTAGCGGCCGAGGATCTTATTGTATTTGAAAGTTGGCTTCATAAGCAATCCACCCTTAAGAGAAAATGTGAAATTGTAAGAAGAAATTGGTAAATAACTGCAAGTTAAGGCAGTTTTATTTATTATAAAGTGATGGTAATTGAAATTTAAAACTTTAGTTTTGCCATTAGTTAAGCTGAATTTAAAATACAAATATTTATATTAAAATATAAACAATCAGTCAATTTACACAGTTTGCTTTCTTTAATTATGATTTGCCAATTTACCAGTTTCAATTATTTATAATAATATCAACAGGTGAAGATTGGGGCCATCAGAGTCATCTACTTTATTAATAATAAATTGTGCAAATATTTCTCCCCACAAAATAAGATCAATATTGTGTGGTTGTGTTTACCGAGTTGTTAGCTTAAATTGTCCTTTTGTTAAGAATATAATGAAAGCCGTTTGCTTGTATAAAATGACTTTGGCCGCATTACAAAGATTAATTTCCGTCTGCCGCAAACTTGGCTGAACTTAAATGGATCTCGGCCTGAACTCTCGGGCCCATCGAAAGCGAAATGATTCGTTGACCAACTTAAAGCTCGTAATGACAGACAATTTATTTATTTTTTTGTGGGTCCCGGTCTGCAAATTGGACCAGTGCCTCGCCCCCCAAAATAAACTTAGCCTGGGCGGGCCAGCCGTGATGATGACAATCACTGAATGTTATTGACGACGACCAACCGACCGCCCCGTCTGCCAAAAAAGTTGAAATCAATGTTGATGATCTCTAGGCCAGCTAAAAGTCGAAACTTTCTCATTGTTATCTATGCGATTTCACCAAGGAGTGGTGTAGGGGTCCTGGCTGCCCTCAGAAGTGTCGATGAAATGGAAAATATAAACAAAATCATTTGTCAAAACATTTCGAAACGGCTCTGCAAACTCTGGACAGCGGTCTGAAAAGCGATGCACGGAGCCTTCGATTCGCACAAAAGGCGGCGTGTGAGGACGGAAGCGGAATTGGAAGCGGAAGCACGAGTGCCAGTGCGAGTGCGAGTTTTCGCAGAGTCCTTGGGGGGTCCTGCCTATACAATCGAGCTTACATGGCAACAAAAATAAGGGAATTTCAGCGCTCGAAACTTTCATTACAAATGAAGGGTAAAATAGGAGTTAATTGTTCAAGTTAACAACAATTAAAACATATTCAAGGTGTAGGAAGGCACGTTCTTGTCTTTTCGGTGGTCACAAAACGAAGTGTTCTTTATTCATTCTTCCATTCTATGCTTAGCCTATTACATGTATGTATTGGTGTGTCAGTTGACGATCGTGCGAAAGGGACATACAGAGTAGTGTTCCTAAGCACGATCTTCATGTGAGAGCGAGATGTATCTATTGTGCTTATAACTATCGTATAATCCAGCCGTGTATGTACAATAGGTGTGTAAGTGTATAGGGTAGTGTGACTGTTTGCTACATCGGTTAGTGTGGCTGCTTGCTACAATCGGTTAGTGTGGCTGCTTGCTACAATCGGCCATCCTGACCGGAGAGCTCCTGATCTCTTAACGTTAACTTTGACTTTTGCTTATCCACGGGCGCATATTTGCTACAGCCCAAACTCCTTTATAAGGAAGTCTGGACTGTTGGAAACCTTCAACATCCTCCACGACGTATCTATCATTCCGCAAAACTTTCGTTATTCTATACGGACCTTTGAACTTAGGAATTAGTTTTTTAGAAACGCCTACATGCGAGTCGAAATTCTTTATCATCACCAAATCTTCTTTTTCATATTTACAGGGGTCTTTTCTTTTCGAGTCTGTTCGTAATTTATTGTATTCTTGCAACTTCTCGATGTTTTCACTAGCTTTATCTCTAATTTTATTCAGATTTATATCTTCGCTATTTTTATTTATTTCTTCTAACCTTTCTTTCAAACTATCTATAACTCTGCCTTTTTGAGATACTCCGAACAAAACTTTACTTGGGTGCTGATTAATTGATCTTTGCATTGTATTGTTTAAAGCGTATTCAACTGTTTCTAAAACTGTGTCCCAGTACAATCCTTTGTCTGGTTCCGTCAACTTAGCGATCATGGGACCTATGCTTCTATTCACCCTTTCTACTTGACCGTTAGCCTGTGGGGATCCGGTAGCTATCTTAATGTGCTTTACTTCGCATTCCTCCAAGAAGTCCTGAAATTCTTTAGAGGTAAAACACGTACCGCGGTCTGAAATGATACATTTCGGCCTACTGTAAGCCCTAAAGTAGTCTTTCAACGCTACTATTGCTTCCCTAGATTTCGTTGTTTTTGCCGGATAGAGTCTTACGAACTTTGTGAACGCGTCTATTATCACTAATACGTGTTTGTTCGATCTACTTTTATCAACAGGACCATAATGATCTATATGTACGACATCAAATGGAATGTTAACTTTAGGAATATTATGAAGGAATCCCTCTTCCTTCCCAGACTTCTCAGAGTATGCAATGCATTTTAGACAGTTGCTAATGTGTAACTTGCATTTATCTCTAACTTTAGGAAACCAGTAGCTTTTTGAAATAACTTCTACCATTTTGTCTATGCCAACGTGTCCTAACTGATCATGATAATTAAACAAAACATGGCTTTCCATTTCGCTTGGTACGTAAAACAAAAGTGCTCCTTTATCTTTCTTTCGATAAACTATTCCGTTCCGCATTTCGTAATCTTTGAGTTCTGTCCGTTGAAGCTGCTCAGCTATAGGTTTGATTTTTTCGTCTCTGCTTTGGCAAATAATTAAATTTTCCTCAAATGAGTTAGAATCTATTGTCAGTATGTGTGTGTTTCTACTAAGTGCATCCACGTGCTGCATGCGCTTACCGGCTCTATGTTCTAGAACATAATCGTAATCTTGCAGAAAAAGCGCCCATCTGGCTATCCTTGGACTTAGTTCTTTCTTGTTTAATGCTAGGGTAAAAGCGCTACAATCTGTGACTATTTTGAACTCTATTCCTTGAAGGTAGATCCTAAAACGTTGCAAGGAGTAAATCACCGCAAGGGTTTCTAATTCGAAACTATGATATTTCGCTTCAATATCGGTCGTTCGTTTGGAAAAGTAAATTACTGGATGAAACTTATTATCTTTCTTTTTCTGCATAAGAATTGAACCAAACCCTAAAGCACTAGCGTCACAGTGTAATTCCGTTGGATCTGTCGGACTGTACAATGCCAAAATTGGGGCTTCTAGAAGATTTGTTTTTAATGTTTCAAAACATTCTAACTCTGTCGCACCGAAATCAAATTTTCTATCTTTTCGTATAAGATCGTATAACGGTTTTGCTTTCGTCGAAAAATCTTTAACGAATCTTCTAAAATAAGAACACAATCCAAGAAAGCTCTGAACTTCATGCGTTTTGGTTGGCACAGGAAAATCTTTAACTGCTTGCATACCCTTTGAATCTGGTTTAATGCCACCTCCTGATATAATATATCCTAAATACTTTACTTCACTTTGAAGGAATTCACATTTGTCTATTCTTAGCTCTAGCTTGTTATCTACTAATCGCTTAAACACCTCTGTTAATATTTCTAAATGACTCTTACTATCTTTTGTTGCTATCAAAATATCGTCCATGTAAATGAGAACTTTGTCCTCTCTAACCAAATCAGCAAAAATTCTATTTACAAATCTTTGAAAGACTGCGGGGGCGTTTCTTAGCCCAAACGGCATTCTAAGCCATTCGTATTGTCCCATTGGCGTAGTGAACGCGGTGTATTTGACCGAATCCTCATGCATGTGCACATGAAAGAATCCGTTTCTAAGATCTAGCTTCGTAAAAAGGACTTTTTCAGAAAGTTTATCAATTAGATCGTCTATGAGGGGGGTGGGGTAGTTGTCTTTTAGCATATTTTTGTTAAGTGTGCGATAATCAACGCACATTCTTAACTCTCCTGACTTTTTCTTAACTAGAACAATTGGTGACGCATATTCAGACTCGCTTGCACGTATAATACCATCTTTTATATAATCGTCTAATAACTCTTGAACTTGGCTTTTCTCCGCAAACGATAGACGTCTCGGAGGGTAGTTGAACGGTTTAGTTTTTTCAAAATTAAGTTTCATTTCCCATTTTATTGATGGGAGTACTGGACGTTTCGCTTTTACATAAAATTGTTCAAAAATAGTTATCATTCTGCTTCTTAAATTCACACCGCAATTCTCATTTATGTTCAGCTGGCTGCATTCAGTTGCCTCGGGATATTCTATTAATAACATTTCTGATTCAAAACTGTTATCATATTGACTATTCATTTTGCTTCCCTTTTCACGACTTTGTTCATCATACTGTGACTTTACTGTATTTTGTATCGACTTGACATTGTTCGTATCCTTAAATTTGTTATCATTACATTTTGACCTATCGTCTTCGCCACTTTTTTTATTTGAACAATCATTTTCTAAATTTCTGTAATTTGGACAATAATTTTTCGCATATCTATCATTTGAACAATCATTTTCAGCATAACTATCATTTGAACTATCATTTTTAGCATAACTATCATTTGAACTATCATTTTTAGCATAACTATCATTTGAACTATCATTTTTAGCATAACTATCATTTGAACTATCATTTTCTCTCACAATCTTAAAGTTACAAATGCTCATGAAATCTCGTCCCAAAACTGTTCCATATGCCATCGATTTGTTCGCCACAATTAGTAACTCAAAATTAAGCATTTCTTTATTGATAATAACAAAACATGATATTTTTCCGATTATATCTAAGGGGCTACCGTTTAAGCCAACGTAATTTGTGAGAATCTTTTCATTTGACTTGATATTTTGCTTTTCTAGTATGTTTTCCACGTATGACATCTTGATGAAACTAATTGGACTCCCAGAATCGATTAGGCATTCTAAAAACAAAAATTGATCAGGTTCTGAACCAAAATAAATCTTAAACGGTCTTACATATTCATTGCTGGGCACGAACTTCTTCTCAGTGCAGTGGTGCACCTGGTGATCCATACTGCCACATGCGTAGCAGGCTCCGTGCTCACGCTTGGGTTTGCGGCAGTCAGCAGCGAAGTGTCCAATGGAGTTGCAGTTGAAGCACCTTTTTGGAGGGGCCGAAGTAGGTCCATCCCCGGCCGAAACTTTAGCTCGTCCTGACGAAAACAGTGGTGGCTTACGTAAAGCAACCTTCGCAAACGCCTGCAACAGCTGTGCAGACGAGTTAAAGCAATGCATGTGTGCTTGCTGTCGCAGAAGAGTGTCGGGAATCCCCTCTATGATGCTGTCGATTAGCTCTTCGTCGTCCATTTGGATGTGTGTGGCTAGAAGGGTTTTTTCCTTGAAGTATGTGGAAAAATCTTCAGACGGATTCCACTTGCGCCCTTGAAATTTGCGTCGAGACATTATCTTGCTCTCCTTGCTATTGAAAGCCTCATCAATCTGTCGTAGTAGTTCATGAATCGGCAAGGTCAGCAAACTTTCAGACGAGTGCAACCAAACTTGAGCGCGGTCCTTTAGTTTCGACATTACTAACATGCGGATCACGTCATCGCTCAGCTTGTACATTTTCGTGATAGCATTAAGTTGTGCGATCCAGGTGCTGACAGGCAGTTTGTTGTTAGCGGCGCCGTCGTATGTTGGGAGCATTTCTCTGGCCATGGCCAGCAAAGAATTGTTGTTTACTGGTGTCCCCTCCGATCTGGCGTCTCCGCCAGCGACGTTTCGATCTGGTGTGGATACATTGTTCTGATTCGGTGTGGCAGCACCGTTCTGATTCGGTGTGGCAGCACCGTTCTGATTCGGTGTGGCAGCACAGTTCTGGTTCGGTGTGGCAGCACTGTTCTGGTTCGGTGTGGCAGCACTGTTATGACGCTGAGCAAATTCCATTCTCAGAATCTCGTTTTCCAATTGGACTAACTCGAGTTGACGCTTTAGGGCATCCAATTGCGTCGAAACCTCGTTTGCCGGCTCCCGACTGCCCCGGCTGTTGAACTTCGAAGGCCCGGCGTCATCGCGAACATGCACGCTTCCCTCAGCCACTGGGGAAGCCGCTCCAGCCTCGTGTTCGATCATGTCGCTCACGGTTATAACGCCGTTGCCTGGCGCCGCCGCTCCAGCCTCGTGTTCGATCATGTTGCTCACGGTTTCAACGCCGCTGTCTGGCGCCGCCGATCCGGCGTCCTCGTGCTCCAAACCGCTACTACCAGCGTCGTTTTCCTCCATCGCCGGGCAAACTCCTCGCGCTTCGGGGGGCACTCCATTGAGCCTCGCCGCAAGCGTTGCCTTGTTTCCACTTTTCGGCATGTTGAGCCTTCCCAGCCAATTGCGTAGTTCCGCCACCGTGTAGTCGTCTGCACCGATGGTTTCCATTTTCCGTTGTTGTTTGTAACACCACTGTTTATTTTTAATGTTTTATTCACTTTGTAGGTTGAGCGTCTGAGAAAAATTTATTCTCAGTTATCCCACTTCTGAATTGTAGGAAGGCACGTTCTTGTCTTTTCGGTGGTCACAAAACGAAGTGTTCTTTATTCATTCTTCCATTCTATGCTTAGCCTATTACATGTATGTATTGGTGTGTCAGTTGACGATCGTGCGAAAGGGACATACAGAGTAATGTTCCTAAGCACGATCTTCATGTGAGAGCGAGATGTATCTATTGTGCTTATAACTATCGTATAATCCAGCCGTGTATGTACAATAGGTGTGTAAGTGTATAGGGTAGTGTGACTGTTTGCTACATCGGTTAGTGTGGCTGCTTGCTACAATCGGTTAGTGTGGCTGCTTGCTACAAAGGGATATAATTGGGTTTTTGTGACTATATTATGTGATATTTATAACATGTTATGCTTTAACTTATGGCACCTTAATCTATATTTATAAGGAACTTGTTAAGTTGAGCATGTTGAGCAATCCTTCTCAAGTTTTAAGAATTATTTTAAAATTAATGAGTCTTTTTATGTACATTTATAAAGTTAATTAGGGTATTTAAAATAGTTTTTTTTATCATAATTTTCCCTTTGTGTAAGTTACTCCTCCTCTCCTATTTGTGGGTTCACTTTTCCCCCTTTTGGCTTGGACTCCGACTTGCTCTCATGATTAGTGATAAGAGTGTTTTCTTTTTTTTGTGCTCTCACTCTTCCTGGTCCTGGTTTTTCCTCTTTATTTTTTGTCCTTGGTTTTGTGTCCTCTGTTTTTGTGTTTCCTTTGCTGCCTCTGGACCGAACATCGTTTGTCAAGCGATTTATTTCAATTATTGATGTTGATGTTGCCTTTTCTAGCTCTTCCTGGTTATGTGCCGAGCTAGATAAGGGCAGAGCCCAGTGATGTGTCCAAAGAAGTAGCCAGTTTGTGGGTAATTTTTCGCAATTTCCACAGCTAGGCTCTTCTGATTTAAGCGAATTTCTCACCGCAGCCCGAGAGTAGGCAACGCCAGTCCGAAAAATGGTCAAGCACCCACACAAAAGTGCAGCTGAGTAAACAAATAAGAGCCAACAGACAAATGAACGCTATGGATGGCCAGCATATTTCCGCTTTATAATTATAATAATAACAATAGCAGCGGATTTGCCCCGGCACATAATTAGTGAAATGTAAAAATTAATCAATTTCGTTATAACCCAATTATTGAAATTGCTAGCAACGCAATTAAGCCGCGTTTGCCCAAAAACGGTCAAACGACCGCATTCAATGACCACTTGGCTCATGTTCGCGGCAGGACCGCCAAATATAATAATAACAAAGGCAAACGCAAAACGGCAGCAGCAGATATGGGATCCGATTTGTGCTGCTGCATCTACTATATATTATGCATATATGTATATATTCTCCGGGTCCTCTGATATGAAGCGGGACTGCTGGTGCTGCTGGTCCAGACAAATTTGCATTTTGTGCGCGGCAGTAAATAATCCAGAATGGATAAAGTTTTTCATTTGCATTATGATCAATATGAGGCCGAATAACCGACTTTTGTGGCCCTGAAATCGTGTTAAAGATTTAATGGCCGACTATATATGTTCGGTTATGTGGAGAGAGCGTGAAATGGCCAGAGATTTCTCTCGCCTTAAGGCCAACTTTCGAGAATGTGTCAGATTGTATGCCTCATTAGCCAATAAATATGTAAAATTGTGCTAAAAGAATTAAATGCCAAAAAGAATAAATAGCCCCCAATGATGTCTCTGTCGACGACGTTGTCAGTGTAAAATATACATAAACAGATGTTTTAAGGCAACAAAGCAGGAAAAAATATAATAATTATGAGCCAAAACATAACAGTGTACGTCATTTAGTAAAAATAAACAATAAATCAGCTTGTGTACAGTTGAAAATAAATAGATTTTTAAAATGAGTCCTAATGAAATCCATTTAATTTGAAACAAAGTGCAATGTGCAATTAAATTCATTGACCCCAGCATGAAATGGCAGAAAGCATCACATTCAAATTAAATATGCAAATTTGCGATCCATATATGCCTATAACAATGTGTCTATATAACTAAGTTAATTTTTAATTTATGTATTTAAAAATATGTGTACTCCCGCTGCACCGGAGTGGTTTATTTATATGTCTGGCTGGATATTGATGCGGACACACCTATGTACAAACATATTTATACATATCCGAATAGATATTTGTGGCCACATAGGAGCTTATGTACGTGCCGCGTAGAATGCAAATACGTATTCAAAATATTCTGGAAGAAATGCAGCCGGCGGTGAACATTTCAGAGTTGACTAAAATGTAAACACGAAAAAGTCGGAAAAACGAAAAATCATTTTCTAAATATACACAACGATACTCAGGAGAGTGAAAAGCCGGAAAAAATAAGAGAGCAAAGTGGAAAAGTGGAGAAGGAAAAGCAGAGAGCCAAAAGCATTGCATTGGTCATCCGTTTGATTTCAAATGTTTTTCAAATAGGCCGAAGAAAATGGGAAAATTAATGCCAAAAAAAATAAATGAACTTTGAAATACGCTATTAAATGGGTATAATATTTACCTTCTATATAAAATTTGTTAATATTACAGTATAAAAAGACATTATTTTCATCAGATTTCTTAATTGTTAAGGTGGGTTTTATACCCTTGTCTCATTTATGATTGCTTGATTTTGTTTTAAAATATGTTACGCATCTTGTAGTATTATTACTTTTTTTTAGAAAGAATTATTAATAAGTTTTAAACTCTACAAATTAAAATGAGCAATGAATCACAGTATATTTTTAATGAATTTGTTTAAATTTGTAAAAATCAGAAAAATAATAATGCCCTATAGATCCTCAATTGAGTTTTCCCAGCGTATCAGTAAAGAGTATGGCATGATATGTATAAATAAATTATGTGTAGGTTTCCCCGTTCGAACGACAACAGCTGCACAGCTTTTGGAAAATTGGGAAAGCCACTCGCGAGTTTTCCGCTGGCGGAGATCAGTGCGCGAGAGTGCGTCGTCGAGCTAAGACACGGAACGCAGAACCCAGAAACCCAAAGAATCCGGCGAAAAAAGAGCCAACGGGAAGACTGTAGCCAAGTGAAAGTGTGAGGAGATATTTATAGAAGGCCACGCTGCGCACATACCACGTCCATATTCACATCCACAGCGAGCAGCCGTTAGGTATATAAGGCTGTATATAGGCGATCCGCGAGATACACACCCGGAAAGTTGGAAACCAGGATGACGGACGTGCCGGAGCCCGTGCGCAAGTGCGCCAACCTGTTGAAGGGCACGCGCAGCGACACAGAGAAGTTCGCAACCCTGTTCATGGTCACCAAGCTGGTGAAGGGCAAGGACTGCAATGCGGAGGGCAAGAAGCTGCTCTTCGAGGCCATTGGATTCCCCTTCCTCAAGAAACTGCTGGTGTCCAAGGACCTGCCCAGCGATTGTCCCCCGCTGGTGTACAAGAGCGTGGCCCTGTCCATCCTCACCTGCTTCTGCCAGGAGGAGGAGCTGGCCACGCACAAGGACATAATCGATGCCATACCCACGCTGCTGGAGATCGTGGAGCAGGCCGATGACGAGGACTACGAGGACAACCTGATTGTGGTCAGCGAGGCCTACAGCTGCTTGAAGAGCATCGCCAGCCATGAGCCGGGCCAGCAGGCTCTCCTGGCCACCGGTGCCATTCCCAAGATGTCCCAGATCTACTCCGCCCAGAGCTTCCAGACCGATGAGGCCCTTCATCTGATCGTGCTGCTGGTGAACCAGTTCGGAAAGATCTCCTGGCCCGAGGACCCCACCGCCTTCCACGCCCTGATCCAGAGGATCGCACTGGACATGGAAACCGACCACACGGACAGGAAGTACGAGCTGTGCCGGATTCTGGCCGACATCCTGATCACCTGTCGTAAGGAGATTGTGATTAATTCTTTGGAGGGTCAAATCTGGCCAGAGAGCTTGTTCAAGGGCTGCGGCGACATCCTGAAGGCCAAGATTGGGCCCAAGCAGAGGGATCCAGCCCTGCACCTGATAGCCACCACCCTGCAGGTTCTGGGCATCCAGTGGGCCTTCATGGACGAGCAGAAGCAGTTCTTCCTGCAGCTCCTCCAGCTGGCGGCCATCGAGGTGCGCATGCAGATGGATGAAAAGAAGCTGGAGACCACCTTCAAGCAGGCGGATCTGCTTTCCTGCTGTTTTGTAATCCTGGAGCAGTGTATCGAGTACATGGCCACCGACCAGCTGGACCTGGAACCCAAGGAGAAGCAGACCACCTACACGGCTCTCAAGGGTGCCTTTAATCAGGTCGTAGCTGTTCTGACCCGAGTTAGCCAGGACAAGATCCGGGACAGTGCCAATCCCCGGGACAAGAAGTTTGTGGTGGCCATCGTTAAGGTTTTGTCCGCTTGGCTTGCCCAGGAAACCACGGCCATGAGACCGGCCATCTACAAGCTTCTGCCCTTTATGCTCAAAGTGGCCAACGAGAGCTTCCACGATCTGAAGACCTGGAGGGCGGGCCCCAGGGAGGGCGAACCCCCTATCGATGTCCTGAGGATCATGTTGCCGGCCCTCTGCCACTTTGCCGTGGAGGAGGAGGCCAGGAGGGTGCTTTTCACTCACAAACAGGATGAGGTGCTCTTGGAAGCCCTGGAGTTTTACTTCAGCATTGCCCACTGGAAGAGGCCGCCCATTCCGCGAGCTGAGCGCTTGAAGCGTATGAACGAGCCGGATCCGGTTCCCACGCCCGAGCAGCAGGCGGAGATGAAGGTGGCCAGGACTGCCATCGTGGCGCTGTGCAACATCCTGATGAACTTCACGGTTCTGGAGCCCAAAAAGGCCGAGGACGGAGCCACCTTTGCCAGCCTGCTTAAGTTCGTGGTCGAGAACCTGCCCGAGTTGAAGGATACCCCCGACAACCTGGTGATCCACGGCAACCTAGCGGTCCTGGGACTGCTCCTCCTGAAGCAGCAGTCCAAGAAGGTGAAGCAAAACGACTTCTCCATCTGTCGCTACATCCAGGCCACCATCCGCTTCCTGTGGGACGCTTACAACATCGACGAAAGCAACGACCCCACCGCCCTGGTGGTGTCCATTGCCTACAAGGGCTTTTGGTCGGACCTCTCGGAACTGTGGTTCCTGGGCATGCAGACCATGTGCGGAGTACTACCTCTAGTGCCCTGGCTATCAGAGTTCGCCCTGGAATCCGGCTGGGCCGAGGGCATTGTGAAAACCCTGAAGAAGGTGAAGATCGGCACGCTGCCGGCCAATGTGAAATCCGCCTACGAGGACTTCCTCTCCCAGCTGGTGGACGTCAATGGCGATGTCCAGGCCGTGCTCAAGAAGGCGGATGCCCTGCGCGTGTGCCGCAACCACAGGATGATGGATCTAGGCAAGAAGCTCTTTGGCGACTAAGTCTCAACACTCTCCTACCTTGCGGAGGCATTTTTTGTGTGTGATTTGTGAACAAGCGAAAAATGGAAATATTTTGTATGGATTTTATTCTATTTTATATGCTCTATTTTAATGATTAAACAACTAAATTTATATAAAACAAAAAAATAAATACAGCCATTTTTAAAAACACATCCGGACATAAATTTCGTTTTCAGTTTTTACTTCCCTCGTCAAAACGTTGTTTCGGCATTCATTCAGTTTCAGTTTCGTTTGTTCAGCGCCCCACTCGATGGGATTAGTTAAAACTTTTGCTTGTTTTCATTCCCGTTGTATGTTTTATTTTCGAACAATGGCGCTATATGTATGTACGGTCGAATATAGACCAGGGAAACACGTCACATTTGCTTATTTGCCAGACCAACAAATTTGTTTGTCAGCGCAGAGCGAAGTGCGACGATGACGAGTGCAAGGGGTGACCGAAAATAATACTAATAATAAGTGAAATTTAATTAAAAACTTTTAGCTTACGCTTTTACCCAAAACACGGACAGGAAGCAGCGAATTAATAATACTGTGTTGACTCGGAATGACAACTTTTGTGACTGTACAACAATTTTCCGGTGACATTTGTGATTTTATCCTGACAAAACTAATTTCATTTATAAAATTTAACAATGCTGGATAACATTTCTTTTTGTTGCAGAAAATATCAAAAGTACTAACAAGGTTTTTGAAAGTCCTTTTATAACTTTATAACTTTTTTAATCAGACATTTTTACTAATATATTTATATTATATAAAATTACTTGGTCAATATGTTAGGCATTTTTGAAGCAAACTTTATAGCTTTAAAAGTTAAAGTTTATTACCATTAATTAGCATAAATCACAGAATTTTCTTTAAATTAAAACATTGTTAAATGAAGTGTATTTTGTACTTAATTTGCTTATTTATACATCTCCCATGCACATTCTTTATTATTTTTTTTGTTGCATTCATTATTTGCATTTTTTCCGGCCATAATATTTGTTGGAAATATTTGCTCCGCTTTATTTGTTTAAAGACACTTTAAAACTACAACATAAAGCATCGTTGTTTTGTTTCTTTTTTTAATGCAAATTACCGACAGGAAATGTTTTCCCTGCTGAGCTTATGAAAATTATTGTCATTAAAGGGCTTGTCGGTTGGCCCTCGGATTTACCTCCACTAAATCGGCCACATATCCGTATCTGAGCGGATTTGCCCCGCTGAGATGCTAAATTGCTTGTTAGCGATGAATGAAAATAGAGAGGGAGCCGGAGCTGGTGCTGTAGCAGCTGGTAGCCGAAGCAAAAGCCGGGCATAAATCTCCAATAAATCTTAAATACATATTGCGATGCCTGGCCGGGGCTCGCTTCTGGCCCAAGAAATACATATTATGCGAAAAGTATCGCTCAATCGTGCTATCTGCCACTATGGGTGGGTTGGACCTCTCCATCTCCGCAGCCTCAACACCTGCCAGCCATTTCTCTTCCATATCTAAGGGAGTGGGCATTGGGGTTTTATTACGATATAATATTTTATTGTGTACCTTTAGATGTTGGGATATTTGGCTCGCTACATTTGAGTTTCAACCCTTTTTGGCCATACTTTTCAGGCGAGGTATTTGCGAGAAACTGGGGTATATTGTATCTCTGAAAGTGTACAAGATTTACAAAAAAACACTTTAGTTTTTTTATATTTTACTGTCGGCTCCTAAAGTAGACTCTTTTAAAGCTTAAGTTCTCTGTAGCCTGAAGAGAATTCCATGGAATTCTATGGTCGTGACACTCGCCTAGAGCACTCTTACTTTTTCTGGTCTACAGAATGTGTAAATTTGCCTGAGCCGTTTGTTGTGTTTTGTCACCGGAATTGCTTAGCTGGGCCAATTCCAGGGGGTGACAACGAACGGCGAAGGGGTGACCCGGCAGTGGCTTTGGATTTTGGGCTATTTGTGCATTTGACAAAGGTAATAAAAAGGGCCTTTGGCTTTTGAAGCGTTGTCGTCGCCTGCTTGTTGATTTTGTTGCTCTGTTTGCTCGTCTCAAAGCTATAAAATATATACAAATATATACGAAAAAAAAATGTATTTTTATTTTATTTTCTTGCTGTTTGTTTGCCTCATTTTTTGGGCGAGCAAACATGCTCTGGCATTTGCCGTTTCCGTTCTGGGTTCTGTGGGCTTAAATGTGTTTGCTTCTAATTAAAATTAAAAGGTTTTTGCGGCTGACAACTGCCGTGAAATAAATTACTAATGTCAGCCGCATATCTATGTCCTAAGGCCAAGGTGTAAGATGTAATTACGCTGGAATGCAATTGGTCCTGCACTCAATGATCCATTCATTAAGCCGGTCAACTCGTCAATCAGCCAAGGCGAAATGGAAGAAAGGTGCAAAAGCGGCATCAAAACCGGGGCAAAAAATTAGAGCTCATGTGGCACTGGATTCAAGTGGCTGTTGCAGCAACAAGTTGAAGTCACCTTGATTGCAATTAGTAGCATTCTCCGACATTGTTGCCACCTTAATGAAATGAAAACAAAGTTGGAAAAAGCCAAGGAAAACGACGGAGCGAAGAGAATTTCAAGTCCGCTCTTCACGGCAACGTTTCGAGGAGGACTCGCTGTCAAGGATTGCCTCCCCCACTAAGCCAACTGCTTAAGTTCTGAGCTTTGCTTTACTTTGCGGCAATAGTGTAAATTTGTGTACCTCCGGCGGTAAATGATCGTTTAAGGGATTAAGCAAATCATTTTTAAAGTTTAGTTAAAAATATATTAAGGTTTATACTAAAGATATTGTTTATACATTTTTATAAATTAAGTGATTTAAAAGGAATATAAAAATAATCATCTGAGGTGCTAAGGCAACAAGGATTTGCGTGCCATTTAATTTTTCTGCTTAACATCCAATAACAATATCCGCTTCTATATGCGATTTTGATTGCTATATTCAATTGCCACTTGTTGGCTTTTGGCCCCTGCAAAAAAAAAAGCAATTGGTTAGAGTGAAAGTTAAAGAGAAAGTGTAAAAGGGTGCGGATGATGCACGCACAAATGCGCACCCCAAGCAATGTTAGACTCAGACTGAGGCTCCACCCCAAGCAATAATAAGGCGAAAAATAAAGTGAATGCTGCTCACAAATTTCCAATTGAACGTAATGGTCGATGCGGGGAATGCTCTTAACACTTCTGTCTTACCAGCGGGGAATTCGTCCCTGTTCCCGTTTAATGTCCTGACGAATTTCGAGTCCCACAGCAAATTAAAATTAATGCAGAGCTTGTGGACAACCAGGAGCCGAAGCACAAAGGATGGGTAACAGTACCAGATGTTGCAATCGAAACTGGGCAAGTCATAAATTATTCAGGACACTTGTCAGCTCCAACTGGCAAGTATCAAGCCAGCCAGGACACCCGCTGCAACATATGCCACTGAAGGGGGGCTCCAAACTTAATCCCAAATAGATATCGGATTGGTTAAATTTTAATTCGGGCAAATTTAAGCCTTGACCTTGCCAACGACATGAACGGCGGCGGAAAGTGAGAGTCCCCCAAAGGCATGTCGCAAATTTTATAATCCCCATAAATTTTGTGCGTCTCATTGAACTCGGATTATCGCAGCGAAGGCAGCAGCTTCTCTTCATATTTCCTTTATTTTTGGGTTTTTTCCCCCTGCTGTGGGTGCTCTTTGGGCGGGTTTCTTTTATTTTATTTCGGGTGTTGGTAATTAAATTTGTCATCACGCTCAGCTGGCAATTGGTCGTGGGTCAACGGTCATAAAAACTGACGCCCAGAAGTAGGCAACGCGATTCGGAATTTCACCAACGACCACGATGTCCTCTCTTCCTACGCTCTCTTAGCCTTCTCTTTGGGGGGTTTCCACGCTGGGAAAAGCTTTTGTCCCAAAGCTCGATTTTCATATTATTCTTGTAGCTTTCCGCTTGTTTCTGTTTCTGTTATTTTATTTCCCTTGCCGCTGTTAATGATGCGTTAAATTTAAATGGCCATAACAATTAACGGTAATTGCTTTTGAAGTTATTGTCTATAATGTTATTTAGAGTTCTGCGGAAGAATTTGAAATATTTGCATAGTTATGAATGCCATTATGCTAACTGTAATGACAGCCCTTCGCCATTACCCTTGTTACCTCTCTCAATATCTTAATCGAAATTTTGTGGCAAGCCCTTGCTTTATGGCAAGGAGTTCAGCCAGCGAAGTGCACTTGTTGCCATTTAATAAATAATATTTATTACAGTTTCAGAAGCGAGTTTTTGGGTGCACTAGAAAAACGCAGGAGCTCGAAGTTCTAATTTACAGAGAGTTAATTTATTGAATGAAATAAATATAACATTGCTTTAGAATTATATACATATATTATTTAAGAGTTACATAGTTGTTCACATTACTTATCCTATTTTTACTAGCAATTACAAGTATCTAAAGTATGTAAATTATTTCCAAGTGTCGATTAGGGGGCCAACAGGTTTTGCGCTCTATAAATCCCTGAACAAAACTCGTTGTCGAACAAAAAAGGATTAAATTACCATGCAATTGAAGTTGAAAACAAAACCAAAATGCTTACAGTTTTTCGGGGGTTCTGTAGTCCTTTGGCTACATTTATGAAACATTTTCCTCCGTGCTTTGCCTTGCCGAATTCAATTCAATTTAATTGGCCCGCCCACGCGGCGTATACGTAACACAATAAATTATCAAAGTACAACACCGGCACAAAAAATTCAGCACGTAGGAAAGACGGGGGGGTGGTTATCCACCCTCCAGAAGAGGCAGCGTCAAAGGTTAGTTTATGCCTCCGCCCCATTCAAAACACAATAAATACTGCAAGTGGGCGTCGGCTCTGTTTGTTTGCTAGCCCTGGGTCTGTGCTCTTCGATATCAACAAGAAATTCAAATAAATGCATTTTAATGCCGGCAGCCTCAGCCGAGTGTGGCTGCTTTAAAAGCTTTCAAATAGAATAATTTATTTCCCTCTCTCTCGAGAGAGAGGCGATGGTGATATGTGGGAGGTGGTTGCTGGTAGCTGGTGGGCGAATTGAGTGGGGCCTGGGGGATGTGGTACCATCGATATCCCCGTGCATTGATGTGTTAATTGCCACAATTCCAAGGAGGCCAAGGAAACGGGCAATTAGATAGACCAGAGTTGCCAGCTGCTCGGCGGGAATATTCTCATTAGTCTCATTGGATATTAAGCATTATTTAATCAGTTTTCATATTAGCTACTTAGCAGGCAGGTCCTTGCACATATCTACATAATTCCTTTGTGCCAAGCTCTGGCAACCCTAGGGGCAATTTCCGTTGCCTTGGATGCCGCAACACCCCCCAATAATTCTTACACATTTTGTGTAAAAGTATTTTCCTTCTCCCATTTTTTTCTCCTTCCTCGCCTTGCTGAAACAATGCATTTTATCTTGGCCTCTTACACATTTTATTTTTTACTCTTTCCATTCAGCTTTGACACAAGAACACATACTTGGATAAACGTGGAAACGCATATGGTAGTAGAGGCTGAGACGGTTACAGATTGGGGTGAACCTATTGGTAATTGTTCGATATTTTACTTATTAAAGAGTTTTAATAAATATGTGATCAATTTTTAATAATTTTATATGACTTTCTCTCATTGAAAGTGAGTAAAAATTATATAGCAGACAAGTTGATATGATAAGTAATTGAATAAACATCAAATATACTAGAGAATAGTAATATAAATAGTAATTAAAGGCAATGATTTATTGGCATTTAAATAAGGGAGAGCACAACTGTAGAATGACTAGTGTTTCAATCGAATCAATTACAAATTGTAATCACAGGGCCACCCCAGGATAGGAACTTGCAGTCAGTCCGCTTGCCGCCTCGGCTTCTCTTCCCGCCACCTTGGATTCAGCCCGGAATGCAGGCTAGTATGCATGTCTACACTAGATACGATACTACAACTAAATACTTAATTTTGCTCTTTGCCGTTGCCTTTGATTCTTTTAATTTTCCAAAGCATAAAAGGGTGCCGGGGAAGGGATGATGGTGCAGCCAGCATGGTGTCTACGTTGCCAGTCTGCCAGTACTTACGGCCTACGCACACACCCACACACACACACACACTAACATGTGGGTGGAAAATACGGCGGGAAAATGAAGAGGGGGGGATGGATTGTCTGGCTGCCTGGAAGACAGCTGTTTAGAGCATTGGGTTCGATGCGACTGCAGAATAAGTCGGTCTTTCAACGCCAGCGGACGTTCTTTGTGCCGCCATTTCATATCCATTCCCTAGTTGGGGGGCCAAATTACTCATACGCCGCGTGGCGCGATCGCTGGCGATGCGGAAGTGAAATTGTTTTCTGATTGAAATGTAAATAAGCACAGCCTGCCAAAACAAATATCGTGTTTATCATTGAAAATATGTGAAAGTGCAGACCCCCTGATTGACGCAGGCATCAGAAAATGCAGTTCAGTGGTGCAGCTGTGACGTCTCATTCAACAAACCACAGCGATGCATTAAATATTTGCCGAAAATTTTGGAATATGAAAAGTTTGTTTGATACTAAACTCTAAACAATCATTTAATGGGTTTTCGCAGAAAAATCATTTCGAAATCGAACTCCGAACAATAATTTTACCGCACGTTCCATTTTCATAAACAATTGGTGTTAAATTACCAAAATAAAAAAAAAGAAACAATACAAAATGTCGAAAGTAAATTGAAAGCAGGAGGCAGACCATCAGTTTTGAGCTGTTGACAAGCTGCCATTAAGTGCACAGTGGTTTGGTTTTCTAGAAAATGTAATGAAAACTAGGTGTTTTTATATTTTAGTATTTAGCAACTATTAATATTAATGAATATTCCAGTAGCAAGGTGATTTTTTAAGGAATACAAAATTACACAACACACATAAAAGAAGGGAATAAGTAATTAAACTGGCCTTGATAGAACTGATCTTAGATGTTTTCTTAAAAAAAACAAAAGCATTGTGTGTATCATTCATTGACTGGTCCGATTGTTTAGTCAGATGTTTTAAATAAATTGCAGATGCTATTGGGTAAACAAACATTCGGCATTGGAACAGCTCAAGCAATTAGACAATTAAGACATTCGGAAGTCGTTTTTGAATTTCTCAAATTAACTAAGCAATAAAATTAGTACGTTCCATTCCAGCATGCACGAGAGATGTTTTCAAAGTGCTTAAATTCTTGTTTGACACATTCTGACATTATGTTTTCTCAGCGCGACAGTTTAGTGCTTTAATGAATGATTTATCGAGTGGGCTGCGTTCCGAGGCTCGGAAATATTTATTTGGCATAATAGGACTCGTCGTTGTCTAGGCAACGGTGGATTTTTACAAATGTCACTCCACCTGGGGCTCGTGTAGGTGTGCGAGACGCCTCGCATTTCCACCGAAATTCATTCGATTTCCATGTGCCCAATGCTAATGTGGAAATCGCAGAAAGCCCCGAAGGGCAGCCAGGTAATATCTTTCTCCAGCCGCCCCCAATGAGCTCACATTTAATACGTGGTCGGTGGTAAACACGCACACGAATCGTATCTGCCGACATGTCTAATAGGAAATTGGCCAGAAGCGGCTAACTATCCGGGTCTCCCTCTGCTCCTCCTCTGATCTGCTGCGGCGGTATCGAAATACTAGAACGCCCGGACCTGTATAAAATAAACAGAGGAAGGTACAATAAATTGAGGCAAACTTATTTGTGTGTGTGTGTGTGTGCGGCCAACAAAAGTACAAGAAAATACAAATATCGAACACAATGGAAACAATAATGTGCGAAACGATTGGAAATGCGCCACAGTCGCTGACGCTGTCTCCGCCGACTCTGCCTTCTCAGTCTCAGTCGTAGTCGCAGTCCCAGTCTATGGGTATATCTCTATATCTCTGCCCAGTCCGGTCAGCGTCCGCGTCTCGGTCAGAAGCAGCCGGCTAGCCGGAAGGCCAACAACAAGTCGCAGGCGTAAACGGTTGTCCAATCGATGGGAATTATCGAAGTAATCGTCTGCATTTTGTATCTAATCGTATCGATAAATGTTTGCTTAAAAGACCATGGTGGTTATCGAAGAAATTGAATTGTTTATCGGTGTATTTTAAAATGGAATTGTGATTGAGTTACTACCATATATAAATAGTTAACCAAACTGTGTTCTACCGATATCCAAAGAGGAAAAAAAAGTATCAACATAATAATGATTTATAAAATTGTGTAAAGGTATCGATAAATCTTGAGGTTATATTTTTAGTCAGAATAAATCAAAAAGACGTTGCAGTGAACGGAAAAATAAATATTGAAGAAGAATATTCTTTGAAATAAAATAAATATATATTTAATCATTAATTTCCAAAATTTAAAATATGTGATAACCATTGGTAATTGTTGTTTAAAAATATTAAAAACATGCTTTTTCGAAACCATTTTAAATTTTATTTTTATGTTCACCCCACAGTATTCAGAGTGCTTAATTATTTTGAAAATCTATTGAAAATACGCTCGCCTGGGGTCCCAGCAGGTGACAAGTGTTAAAGTGCAATGTGCTAATTATGTCACACGGGGCGTATGCGTGCTGTTGAAAGGCAATCGCAAGTGAAAGCCAAAGCAAAGGCGAAAGCAAAAGGCGCAAAGCGGGAAACAGAAAACGGAAAACAAGAATCAAAAAGAAGATGGTGGCAAAGTAAAAAGTCTAAACGGCCATTCAATACTTGTTGAATTATCATCCATGAATGTGAATGTGAGTGTGTGTGTACAAATGTCAACTGTCAATGCCCTGAAAGTGTAAAGAGAAAAAATGTGAAATGCGAAGCGGAATCGGAATCGCTGGGGGAAAATGAAGTGTCAACGATTTGAGATGAAATTATCAATTGCCCAAGCTGCTACTGCTCCTGCTCCTGTTGTTGATGATGAAATGTGATTTATCCACCTGCCCGCGGCCGAGGTGAATGTGAGTGTTTTTTAGGTGCGAGCGCGTAGACAACAAAGGGAAATAATGTCATGCATTGGCTCGACGGCATTTCCTTGGATGACAATTTAATTAGCGGACGCGCCAGCGGCAGCAACGGCGACAACAGCGACGGCAATCAGCGGAAATCAACGCAGTCGAGCTCATCGCCCACCAAAGCAAGTAGGTTGCACCTATACCAAGTATGTACACCACTCTATACACACACACACGCACAACCCTCCTGCGGTTGTGTGCTTTAATTTGTTGGCGTGAGCTACCCGAGCGTGTTTATGGGACTTAGAGCGAGAGGCAAAGCGCAAACTAGCCATGTAATCCATATCCCCAACCTATAAGGAGTGACGTTTTGAAATTCCTTTATCGAAACTATTTCCATAGCCAAAATCTAAGGGAGAAAGGCAATCGATAACTTATCGAAACAATCGAAACAATTACCTATCGATGTTGATTAGTAAAGAGCGAGTATTACCACTAAAATACAGGTTAAACAATTCTCAGATCTTAAGTAAATATATTCTTAAAGGGTGCCTATATTAGATTTAATTGCAAAAGAATGCCGATAATTCCGATAATCGTCGATTTTTTTTGATATTGCTATTATTTTAGTTTAATTAGCAAGCAACTCTTTTACTTCTATGAAATGTTTACAATTTACTTTTCTTTAGAGGTCTACATATTTGCTGAAACTAATTGCATCAAGAAAAATTATGAAATATATACAGATCAATCGATAAAAGCACTATCTGAAATGTATATACCAATTAGGCCATAAAATGTACTTGAAAATTATTTTACCCAATTTCCATTCGCGGGATTCCAGCCAAATTTGTCTTTCGCACAAGGAAAACGAGAATCAAACAGGGGGAGGCGGAGATTTATTGTATTCCATTTTAATTGGCCAGCAAATTATTCCAGCCATGGCCCCCTGCCTGTATGTTTATTCTCCCGTTGCTTGCTAATAATTCAATTTCAATTATTAAAAACATATTCATCATTTAGTCTCAGCAATTAGCAATGAATGAAAGCCAAATAGAAAAACCGTTTGAACATCATTCGCGTTCCGATTTTATGCGGATGCGGCCCATTGAACTTGCTTGCGGGGGATTTTCGAAAAATATATATCTTACGACTCATCGATTCGTAAGCAAACTTGTGCGGCCAATTAAATTGGTCCCGCTTCCGTTACCTTGATCGTCCATCGATCGTCGGATCGGGGAATTGGCGCATTGATCTGAATTTTCCGCTCAGTATTTACCCCATTTCCGAAGGCCTTCAATTAACCGAACAGAATCGTGTGGAACCAATCAAAATTGCTTGACGCATTGATTTTATTTTGGAAATAATTCACAGAATCAGCAAATTGCAAAGTGTTGGGCGCTGTAAATCTCAGCAGAAAAGCCAAATTGCCGGCATATGGCAATTTAATTTTTAATTTATTGTTTACAAATTCCTGTTGGTTTCGTTTTGTATCGTTACGTTTCTTTGCGATGTCCAAACATTACATCTTGCGGCAGACTGTTAAAAATAGACGCGCCTCTCTCACCTTTTTGGAATGATGGCTGAGGATGACCCAGTAAAGCCGCCGAGCAGCAGAATTTGTCAGCACGAAAATCTCCGGGAATCTAAATTGGTTGAGATTCAGACGAATTCAATAAAAATAAATTACCATGTGGAAACTTGCACGAAGAAAAATAATAACATTGTTAAGGCAATTTACATATGAAATCCTAATATTAAAATTTTTATTATAAACAAGTAGGAGTTTTTAAAATTATTTTAATTATTGTATTTTCTCAATAGCACCTAAAACATTTTAAAAATTCCTTCTCAAGTATAATCTTATTATTTTCTTTATTTATTCTTATAAATATTTTTCTTTAGTGTAAAGCTCTCCTGTGTGTGTTTACAAAAAATGAGAGATATTATGGATTTTTTTTGGGACCAATTCGATTATCACTTGACGAATCCAACAGGTCATTAAATATGTTTATTTATTGGATTCCCCATAATCCGACCGGGGCCAGGACTTGGGGGGAGACCGATAAAATTAAATACACAATGTCCCATAAAAAAGGAAATCCCTGTCACCCTTTTCCTTCCGCATCGCGCTCATCGAATTAGAAAACTCATATGTTGGCCATTAAAAACTTTAACTGCTGCAGCCGCACATCAAAAGTTGTGCCCCTGCGAGTGCCCCGCGCATTATGTGTGTTTATGAAATCGTTCATATTCGGTCGAAAGATCCTCTCGTTCGTCTAGCATAAAAGTGACCCACACACGAAAATGCATATATAAAAAAAAAAGAAGAAATATGAAAACGGAAAATATCAGCCAGGAGGCACACTGCCCCATAATAGAACCATAAACTGCAACAGGCGGCGGCAGCGGCAAAAAATAGACAGAAACTTGTTCATTTTTCTTATTTGTCCGAGAGTTTGCCTGTGCATTTTGTTTACTCACTGCCCCTGTCTCACGCATCATTTCTCGCATCTCCTCCTCTCCATTGCTCCCCTACAGTCTCCTCTATTATTTCTTTCTATTCTTTTTGGAGTTGTCTGGCCGGAACAGTGCCGGGTTTTAGTATTCAGACGGGAGCATGCGGCTAGGAGTGATGTTGTTTCAATGGGGTATTTAATTAAACGGGGTTTTTGTATGAAAACGATTTAAAAGTTAGCTATTTTAATTTAATTTCTTATGTTTTTACTCGACAGAAGAGATTTTGTAGTTCGGAATTCATAATTATAATTTTTCTGTTTTCAATTGAATGTTTTTAAAAGTTACAATATTTATTATAAATCTAAAATAAATTTAATTAGTTAAAGATCATAATACTTCAAAATGTCTTAAAATTTTTTAAAATATTTTGTTGTTTAATTTTTGGAAAATATAACTTTGGTATGCTTTTATAAATTGTTTAAGTTTATTAAAAAAGTATATTCCAATTACAAAAAAAAAAATGTATACACAAGTGTATACAGTTTTTGATTTAGTGTTTAATATTTTCTGCGTGTTAACAATTTTGAAAAATCAATAAAAATACCTTCCAATTTCAATAAGCAAGCGGCAGCTTTTTCCTTGGTAAAAATATTGTTTTATTTATTTCTATATTGAAATCCCAAAAATCCTCAAAATTTTCCGCTTAACAAATTTATTTAAGTGTTATATTCACATCCGAAATGCTAATACAGCATTTGAAATTTAGTAAACACTCATCAATTTTAATTTTCGGTGAGTAAATTCAAAGAAACCCATCTATTGTAATTGGCAGTAAACATATTTATCTCACCCACTGTCTGGGGAGGGCTTAGCAGCTCACGCACATTCCGACAGTTTATTGGCATGCCGTACGCTGTACGCCGTGAATGCAATGCCCCCCGTTCCGTAAACCGCCCTTTGCTCCACAAAAAACATATCCGAAGAACACACACGCACAACCGAAAAAAAAAACAAATAAACTGGGGGTACGCAAAATATTTAACACGAAAACGCAGAATACAGAAAATTCGATGCTGAAGCCAAGTGGTTGCAGTTCCCAGTCGCGTGCCTCGCCGGCCACAACGTATCTAGATCCGTTCGAGGCGAGTATCTTGTAGATCGGAGTTCGTATCTCAGCAGTGTTGCGGCCTCCGCATTGTCACCGTCGATCCGTGTGTGGGTGTTGTGTCCAAAAAGCCATTCCCTGGGGATGCACAGTTGCGGAAAAAATAATAGAAAAGTTTACCTTTGTGCCAGGATATATTTATTATCCATAAAAAAATACATAAATCAAACTGTGATTAATTAATAAATATTAAATCTACATAATTTGAGTAATGTATAAATTAAAACAAATAATTTCCCTGTTAATAATAAATAGAGTTTGATCTTAAAATCATAAACTGCAAATTATTTGATCTCCCGAAATTTTTAAAGAATTTACTTATCCTCTGTGCTATTATTTTCACCGCAGCTTTATGCATTTCCAAAAGAGCTCCTTGTTATTTTACCTGGCGATTATTTTAAATGCAAAATATGTGCTCAAGTATTCGGAATGAATTACCATAAATTGAAGTGATATTTTAATGTGCGGCCGGTTAATTTTTGATTGTCGGCGTACATAAATCTCGCCTCGTAAAAGCGCTTCATAAAAATTAAAGCAAATATTTATGAGTTCTTATTACGATACTGAGTAAGTTTATAAATGAGATGGATATACGTTCTCTTTTTCTTTTGAAAAATATTTATTTTTGCAAAAATACACGGCTAAAATTGCATAACGCGAAATCAAAATGTTGAGTTGCTTTCGAAGATATAAGAAACATGATTGTTTGACTCAAAAAATGTTTCTCAAATTTAAAGTAGGTCCCTATTGACAGCTGGTTATGTTATAAATTTATCATTTATCCCTACTCAATCAACATCTTTAGAATGGAATAAAATCGCATCTGGAGAATCTTTTGTGCATCTTTCACCTTGATAAATTTACGGCGCCATAAATTAGCTAAAACGAATATATGTGTTCCATTATATTTGGGTCCTGTGTGCCAGTTATGTAATCGACAAAGAAAATCCCTTGCTGGCAAGCTTTTCAATGCTACCCAAGAGAAAAGAAAATGTCCTCAGGCCCCCAAGGAGGGGGTGGAAAGACTCGGTGGGGCGGGGAGGGTCCTCAAGGAGCGAGGCTGAATTGTAACACATGTAAATATTAATGAAGGATGACAATGTGTACTTGACAACTTAATCGATAAATCAATTGCCATGCCAGATAATGCCTTAACCCTTTTGAATAAGAAAAAATTATGTGTGTATGCCGCTACAGTTTCTGTCTGGGCCCATTGTTGCTGCTGCCCGATAAGGAGGTTGAGAGCGGGTCTCGGGATCGTGGTGGGTGGTGCGAGCAGTGCGTGTGTAGCATACATCCAGGCGCTGGTACATTGTGTAACCAACAGCACAGCCCGTCCAGACAGCGTCGTCGCAAAAGCCATAAAGAACGGAATGTCATTGAACATCTAGATATTAAAACGGGAATCAGTATTCCACACGGCAACCCACCGAACCTTGGGTTTTCAAGGTGCCACAAAACGTATTCCAAATGTTGAAAGCACTTGGCCTAAATATATTTACACAAAGGAAAAGAATCTTCAAAATTGGATTTAGAATATTTTAATTTTTAAGGGCTGTTCGAGAGACACTATATGTCAAGGAAAATTATAGAATTAAAACTCATAACCTATAAGATATTCCTTTTAAAAACAGAACCCGGTTGTAATTTCGATTATAAGCAATGATTTTAAAATTGGCAAGTAGTATAAGGTGTATGGATTTTTAAAACAGATACAAATAGTAGTTCGGGTTCCAAGAACTCATTTCAGATTCCTTGAAAAAAGTTTACTCAAAGGTTATTCTATTGGGTATATGAATATTTAACCCAAAAATGTGTAATAACAGATCAGCCAAGTGGTTTTTACTGTATGTGTAAATACAAATTGCCTTTGGCCAGCCGGCATAACTATTTTTTCTGGGCCTGGGCTTTCTTTCATGTTTGTAATTTTTCAATGCGCTTACATACTCTGCTCTTGTCTAAATAAACACGCTCTTAGCTCTCTTTGTAAACAAAATGCGATCGAAACAAAAATGAAAATATAATACAGCCAATTGAAAAGAAAGATTTAAAACAAAAATTGAATGGAAAACACACACAAAAACAAAACCAAAAGAGAAAATATGCAAGAAAATAATTTTCCATTTTCTTTATTATGATTTTGTTTTTATCCACCATTTCCATTTCTATTATCTTTGCCCCCCCCGTTTTCTTTTCTGTGTTGTTTCGGTTTTGTGTACGCTCTCTTTTTTTGTTTTACTTTATGTGTATTTTTGTTTTTTGTTTGTTGGTTTTTCTTTCACATGCGGGAAAACTAATGCACGACTATGCTCCGAGAACGAAGACGTCATGCACACTATAAGCTAAATAGCAGGTAAACTCAACTGAACAATCTCATTTACTAGTCGTAAGCTCTAGAATTAAGTTTTCGATCCAAAATCTCTTTCGAAAGTGATCGAAGGTATAAGAGAAAAAGCTTTGCAAAACAGCTTTTGAAGAGGGGAAATCAAGGAACTTTTTCTATGTTCTATATGTATTTATTCTTATATTTTAAACATCCGTGAAGCTTTATTGATCACTGAGAGATTTAGGAACAGGAAGAAGAAGGATAAACATTATTACCAAATTATCCTAAACTTTAAGGAACCAATTTTTATCAGGAATATATTTTAAAACATAAAGAACAAAAATAAATTGATTTCTAATTGATTCTTGTTCTTTTTTTGTAAAAACTTTTATAACTTTCCCAAACTCATAAAAGTATTCTGAAGATTTTAAGAAAATTAGTTAATTGATAAAGACACAAGATAAATGGATAAGCATTTTTAAACATCTAAAACCAACCATTAATGTCTATAAGAATCTTATCAAGCTATAATTTTCAGTCACAGTCTGAAAATTTCTTTTTTTATTAAAGCCCATTTAATCTGTGGGTACTTTCTGAAATTACCCCAACTATTTCTAAAACAAACATTTTGCTAAAGCCTAGAAAAAAATATTAACGGCCAAGATTAAACTGTCCCCGTCAAATTTATGTCAAAATAAACAATAGATACAACGGCGGCAAATGACAGCGGCGATTAGCTTTGAAACAAATTGGCACGATTTAGCGAAAGGTGCGGGCTTCCTAAATAATATTTATGATTCTTACGCGCTGAGCTAACCTTTGCTAATTTTCTAATTGGCTGATAAATATGCGGATTCACACCATTTCTCGTATACAAAATATTATTTATTGGAAGTGAGGGCCACCCGGTGAACTTTACATAATGAATATACTACACAGGCAGCTCTCCGCTGACCAAGTGTTTGCGACTTATTTTTAAATGTTGTGCGTAGAAGTATAAATACATATATGTCCAAGATTTAATGGGGATCTGTGAGCGTGTGGGTGCCAGATATAGTTTTATTTAGGCCGCCAATGTCGCGACACATTTGACAAGGAGAGAGTACAATTCAATTCATTTCGAACCCTATAAAAATGCTGTTGATTTAATTAAAAATGCGGTTTTAGTTAATTTACTCCATCATCTGCTGCTACCAAGGAAATAAATTAATTTCTCCGGCACGCATTTACAACAATGTCAGTCCGCAAATCCCAACCAAATGCGACGTGGAATGCGATTAAGAGCTTGATTAATTTCAATTTATTTCCTATGTTATTAATACTATAGGCCCTGCAAAAAGTAGTGCAAATGGAAATTACATTCAACAAATAAATATGCGAGTAAATAAAGTCAATGTGTTTGAGAGAAAAAAGTTAATAATAATAATATTGTCATAATGAGATAGATAATTGATAGGGTAAGCAATGGCATTTATTTTTTTAACCTTAAACAAATATAAGAAGCAAAAAGCGATGATATTTGTCATTTAATTGAAAATTTAATAATTTATGTAGGAATTTTATTAAAAAAAAAGAGGAAAAGCTTTTTTCCAGCTGACTGGATCTACGTCATTTACGTCAGAAAAATGCTCAACATATTTTCATATTGAAGCGCATTTCTTTGTGAATACACTTTCTAAATTATTGGACAAATTTATTTATTCCTTAATATTTACAATTATATAAAATAATAATTAATAGATTAAACCTTATTCGAAAATATTTAAATATCATAATTTATTATTATTAATCAAAGAGTAGCAAGTGGTTTGGAACGAAACAAATTATTTGTTTTAATTTCTGTAAAATGCAATCATTGAAAATAAAACAAAAATTCTTTTTAAATATAAATTTTTCATCAAGGATTTTCAGGAATATCTAAGAATATTTATTGTTAAAAACAACGATCATCTACAAACATTATTCAAAACACTCGACATTTATTTCAAATGAGTGATATTTACGAGCCCTTTCTGCACTCGTTTTGGTTATAAAATAATGAACTTTTTAAGAGCATTCAAGGTTCGTTGTCCTTTGGAGGTTCAGCTCCCCCCCGTTCAGCTTTTGTCTCTCTGCAGTTTGGTTATTGGTGCTTTTGTTAATCTTATAAACGAATTCTCGACACAGCAGGCGTACATTTCATTGAGAACGATGATTTGTTGTTCCTTCGATTTACTCGCCCAAAAATTTGCTTTATGAAACTTTTTAGCCGTGTGCGCTAGCTTTTCGCTTTTAAAAATTTGTTCTTATTCTTTTTCTTTTAATTCGAATAAAAATTGATGCAGACAAAGCTTGTTGCTCTTGGCGGCAGCGTTCAATGCCAGTCGTCGGCGTTTTGTTGTTCTAGTCGCTTTGTTTTTTGGCCAAAACTGATCTCGCCCAACTGTCAGTTTTCGGTTCAGAGTCGACTCGTGCGGTTTTGTTGCGGCCAAATCGACTTTTGTTCGGGCATTTCTCATATTGTCACGCGGCTGGTTGTTAACAGAAACTATAATTAATTATTGAAATTGATGTGAAGTCGTTTGGCAGTGTTAATTTCCCAGATGATTGCATAAACCTGGGGAAAACCCAAGAAAAGTGTTAGCTTGTTTTTCCTAGAAAAAACTAAAATAAATGAAAGGCGCCAAGACAACTCGAACTCAATATGAAAGGAGTCGCAAGAGCAACAAGCGCTCGGAAAAGTCCGCCAAGTAAGATTTCCCTTTGGTTTTCCAATTTCCAAAAGGGAAGGGAGAGTGCACTTTATTTCGAACGCCGACATCTGGCCCTCGATTATTATTAAAAGTCATTAACATTTTTTCTAATATCCATACACTCTAGCAGTCGTAAAATAAACAATATTCGCTTATGGCCCGCCAAACTAAAAATAATTCCAGTTTGTTTATCATCGGTCCGCGTACATTGTCCAAGTTGAATTTACACTACAAAGTTGTACACAGAATGCGCTAAAAATGTTTACTCGTGCAAATCTACATATCGGCAGATCTGGATCTGTGTATTTTTCTTAGTGCCCATGCATAGTGTGTAGTGTGTGTAGTTCCTGTGTGTGTAGACATCAATAAAACTGCCAAAGTTTGCTGTGCTATCGATCATCAGTTTATCGATTTTATTGTTGGGTATATTTGGAGGCGAGCGTGACGCGACTAAGCGTTTTTGTATACATTGGAAACTCAAAAAATAGATTCGTAAAACGAGGGCTGGACTGTGTTAAGGAACCAACGGAACTAGGCCTTTTGAACAGAGGAAATTTTGAATAAATACGTTTCAAATATATAAAAAAGGATTACTGAAAGAAAGTTATCACTCATTATCATAATACGTAAAACTATTAAATTTAGTAAGAAAATTCAAAATTGTTTAACTTAAGGGTCTAATCATTAATAAATCTAATCATTTCGGTCTTTGGAGTTTATGTAATAATATCTAAATACTTTAATGATTTTCCATATTATAGTGAGATCATAGAATCCAAATCAGAATACTAATACCTGGAAAACTTATGGACATTGTTAGGTCACCCTTGATCGTTGTAAATCATCTTAATATTCAAGGAAATCAAATGGTTACAACTTTTTCTTGGAATCTAAAAAAAAAAAATAAACTATTTACACAAGTGCTTTGAAGTATGCAATCAAAATTAGCTTAATAAAGATTTTATAGTTTGAGCTAATTTGTAAATTTATGGATTATAATTTTCGGTAATATTTTTGTATGCCCTTGCAAAGTAATTAATATATATTATAAAAAAAAAAACATTTTTGATCTAATAATAAAGTGCACCTATGAATGTACATAAGGTGATTAATGTCAAGGGAACTATTTGAAAAATGTAGCTAAATTTATAACAATTAATTAGATTTTATTAACAAAGTTGCACATGGGATTAATTAAAGCTAAATTTGTTTATTACAATAACTTTTTTTTATCTTAACATAAGATATTATACATAATAACACCCTGCAAGGCTAAAAACTTAACTCAACTAACCAATTAATGTTTCAGTGTTTGACTGAATTGCTAGAGAGGGCAAGTGTGAAAAGTCTTTGTTCTTTTAGAATATCAATTACAATTTGTTAAGTTATTAAATTTACAGAGAAAACACGAAACGATTTTCTTTTTTCTGTTGTAAAAATCCGAAATCGAGGAATCATTTATAATGATAAATGAATAAAGCAAACACTCATAGCCTTTTGTTTATTTACAATCAATTAAACGCAAGTTAAAAAGCTTTTTATTTACACATAAGTATGTATTAAGATCACATCAAAAGTATCTATATATTTTATCCTATATATTTATTTTCATTCATTTCATCTGCCTTCTTTATCAGCCATTTTGATTATATTTAATGGGCTCCCAAAAGAGTGCTACAAAATATTATTTATTTCTAAGAGATTTTCGAAAGAGCCCCGAACATTTTCAGAAGTATTCCAAAAAGTATTCAAATCTCTTTTCCAATCACGCAAAATAAATGACACTTGGCTGGGTTAAGCGTGGTGGCCAAAAATGCAAAGACAAAGCACTCTTGTCGTCTTTTAAATATGGGGCGGTGTTTTCACTTTTAGGCATTCCACAAATCGAATGGGAGACAGTTCCCCCAGACACGATATATATGTTCCAAAAGAATGTATAGGCATATATGCGTTCATAAATATTTGTTTATGCCAGCAGTTGCGATGGCTCTAAGAGCTGGGGTCCCTCAAGCGATCGGCAGTTTGTCAAAAATTCTCAACGCAGACACAAGTGTCAAATCGGTCGGTATAAAAAACGTAAGTTATGGAAAATTTGCAAGGCATCCCATTTTTATGGATCATTTGGGATTTGAATAGATCTCTTAAAATGCTTAATTTGATTTGCAGAATCAAGAGCTTAAAAAATTCGTGAGAAACTTTTGAATACTCTTTGTGAGGATTCCCGTTTGGTGTTTATTTTCTTAACAAAATGCTATGGTTAAAAAATTCCCTTAATTTTTTTTACGTACGCCAGCAGCCGTTGATTGTATAAAATAATTTATTTGGGCTTCGTTGTTGTAATTTATAGCACATCGGTGCTTATTTTCCGCTTTCCCAGCGTTTTTTTCTTTAGCATCACCTCCGAACGCACCAAATCAGTGATATATTTATATTTATTTTTCCTACATCGCCGCGTTTTTTATTATTATTTATTTATAAGCGGCGAGTGTTGAAAGGCCGCTGCCATATAGTCGAGCAGAGCGTCTAACAATTGGTACCAATGGACCTGGACCTATCCGGTTCAGTTGACTTACAGCATTCGTACGAGAACGACCCGTGATTTGGGGATATTTGGAGATATATATTCTGATAAATCAAGTTGGGAAAGAGTTGGGAATGTTGATCGGCTGCCGTTCGCCATGGCAACCGCTTAGCAATCGCAGGCAATTTACTAGATTTACTTTACTTATTTTGCTAAGAATATTCATAAAGTGAACGACATACAATAACCTTTATTGAACACTTGCAGATTGGACAGAAAGTCATCGCGGGGCATGATATACGAGAATGAAGAGCTCAGGCTGCGCACCATCAACATTAATGCAGAAGTTGAACGAGGTAATGGCTGATCAAAAGCGCCATAAAATGAAATATACCGACAAACAGGAAATCAAATAATCGTTAAATTAATGGCATAAGAAACAACCTGAAAACAGCCAATTAAAAAGACATTAGATGGTGGCCAAGGAAACCAAAATAATCCAAAGAGAATATATCTAAGGAAAAATCTCAACACGCAACTAGACATACATAAATATCTGCCCACCTAACATATATCTGTCGGAATATTCATTAAAAAGTGTTTTTCATTGCCAAAACAGAAGATAAGCGAATGTAAACAATGCGATTTGAGGTGTCTAAAGGTCTGACAGCTCTGCGTGATGTCCACGTGCTGCTCTTCTGTTTTGGCCAAATGGCAAGGCTTTTTCTCCCATTTTCCTTGAGCGTTTCAGCATATGTTATAACACTTGTCCTGCTGTTTTTCCGATTTTCCAGGTCAATCGGACATCAAACGCCTGCGGCGCGAGAACGAGCAACTGCGTCGGGAAATCTGGACGCTGCGGGATGAATGCGACAAGTTGCACAAGCGTGTCAATGCCAAGTTTAGTGACCACGAGTACCGCGCCAGCAGGGGCAGCGGTGGCAGTGGCGGCACCTGCCACGCCTACCGCTGCAGTGGCGGGGGCGGTGGGCGCGGAAGCGGTGGTTGTGATGTAAACAGTGATGTAAGGGCACCAACCCAACCCCAAGCCATGAACCCGCTGCGCAAACTATTCAAATTTTTCACCACAAAATTGTCTAGGGTTTTCTAAAATATTTCTATCAATTTTAATTATTTAAAGAACTAAAATGGATGCTTTCTATTTTGAAAAGAAATAGTTTTTCTTCTATACAATTTATTAGTTCCTAATTTTGCGATTCTTGAGTATTTCAAACCTGAATTTATCAATATTAATCGAAGTTTTGTAAACCTTATTTTAGTTTTTTAAGTCCTACTTATATATAGGAATTTAATTTTTAAATTAGTATTTAAATTTCTCTTAAAATTTTCTTTATCTCTTTAATATTTCTTATAATCTAACAGACTATGGTTATAAGCTTAGAGGTACAACTAACCAACATACAATTTTAGATATTCAGATATAAATAATTGCATTTAACATTTTAAAGTTCATACACTACTTTTGTCTTTAAAAACCAACAGGCACTTAGATCCTATTAATAAAGATTTCAATTATCACACTCATTTATCAAAAACAAAGGTTTTTCTTTCCTATTTTTTTCATTTTTGGAAAGACAAAGTTTTTATATTTTCATCGATCTTTTTCTATGTATTCGCACTTTTAATAATCTTCCAATTATTTTTTAACAGGGCTCTGACTCATGTGATACGTGTCGCGGGGCGGATGACGGGCACTGCAGCGACGAGTGCTGCCAGGAGGGAGGCTCCTGTGCGCCTCTCAAGCCACCCCTGCCACCGGAAGTGCCTCGGCATTCGTCACCGGCTAGAAACGAGGATCAGAAGGGCCAGAACAAGGAGCAGCAGCAGCCCATGCACTTTGATCACCTGTCGGTGGTTTCCGAGGAGACGCTTAGCAATCCGGAGCTGATGCTGGTGCAGCAGCAGGAGCACCTGATGATCTGCACGCCAGATCCTAACGGATCGCAGAGTACGCTGCCCAGCATGATGGGTCCGCTCACCCCCCTGACGCCCATCGAACTGGTGGCCAACCAGCTGAACGACCTGCAGGCTACTGTGCCCCCTTTGTCCTACTTCGAGAACATTCTCAGCCAGCACCTGGGGGGACGCAATGCGGGTAAGTTGTTCCTTTGCTTTACTTAATGACGGCCTAATTTCTCCCACAATGTCTTGCAGCGCTCACCCCCTCGCCGGAGCTGGGCACGAGTTCGAGCACCACCACGGGCAAGACAATGCGGCACACGAACGGCTGGGACTATAACCTGCAATCACCTTTCACGCAACGAAAGTACTCCAATCAGTCGTCGCCATCCTGCTCGCCACCGCCACCGCTGCCGCCGGTTAGCACGATGACCACCTTTGTGCCCACCGCCAGCCAGCAGACGATGCCCAAGATAGCGCTGAATGCACCGCCTCATCTAGTGGTGGATACCGGGGACATCCAGACGGTGGCCATTACGACGAATGCCACGCAACAAGCGCTCAACAGTCCGAAGCACTTCTTTGCGCCAATCAAGCCGCGCCTCAAGCTCAACACCAAGCTGGCTAACCAGGGACAGGGCCTCGAGCCGGAGGACCTACCACCAGGATCTCCGCCGCCGCCTATAAGAGATCCGCCCGATATCTTCGTGAACAACGCCCTGGCCTCACCCTACCAGCGAAGGGTTTCGCCCCAAGTAAGTCCGCGTCACCGGCGCAACGCCCACTCGCATTGTCACGCCCACAGCCACCAGCGGAGTCGCCCACATCCGCGTCCACAGCCAGGACACTGCTCCCTGCACCGGGCCGTGGTGGATGTAGCCGCCGCCGTCGGTCTAGGCGAGGTTGGTCCGCACATGGGCTCCAGTGTCCTTGATATATACACTGCTGCTTTAGCTGCAGCCGCTGCCGCTAGGGGCTGCTCTCCTCTGCCTACGGCCAGGTCAGCGGAACCCATATACGCCACTGCACAAAAGCCCGGCCAGAGCACGTGCATCTCTTCTACGGCGCTTACCCAGCCGGTGATGACCATTACCACAAACTCCAACAAGACCACCACTTCGCCGTTGAGAACAGTCCACAAATCGAGGGCCGTGGGGTTGGCGAAGAGGGTGGCCAAGTCCGCGGAGAACGTCAGTCAGGTGAGGGATCCTCTGGCCAGCAGACGATCATCCTCGTGTCATAGTCATTCCGAATCAGTCATCAGAATAGATCAGAATGTTTAGGATTATTCGGACTAGGATAGCTTTGGTGTTCTATGTGGTAGTCGGTTTATTAGTTTTTTAGTAGATTTCTTTTAATATTATTATTATTTTTTATGGAGTGGATATCTGAAGATTTTTATTTATAAATTTTATTAAATATTCTACCCAAGTTTGTTTGTTTAGTACTAAATAATATTGTTACGTGTATATGACTTCCTCTCAATTGGTTGGGAATCCTTTTTGAAAATGTTATTCTGAAAACAGAGATACAAAAAAAAGAAAATCAATGTTGATGCTTATAATCTTGTAGAAACCTTGTTCATGTCTTATAGAAATGAAAGATTATGTGATATATTTGTATATCCCAGAAGGAAACCATATTGATCCAAAGAAAATACAATCTCAGCATACATGGTCCCCTTTGCACTCACAATTCTATATAATTTTGTTCCAAAAGCTTGCACTGCTGTCGCTTATTGTAATTATTAATATTCATATTTTATATTTATTAAAACTCATTTTCCTCTCCCCTAGACTGATTCCGTGAATTTGGAGTCGATTCTAAACGACATCGAGACCATTTCGGAGGACATCCTGGCCATTCAGCTGGAGAAGAGCAAATCGCGCGACAACCTAACTCAAAATCAAAACAAAGACGATGATCGGACGAAGAAGCCATATCGCTCCGAGATGAACCTTTATCTGCAGTACGACGGCACAAATCCGACCATTTCGCCCGCCACAACGGAAACGGAAATGGGAACGGCCACCACGACGGTGCCCACGACCAGTGAGTCGGGCAATAGCGGAACTGGAAGTGGTAGTGGAAAACTAATGCGACGCACTCGATCCCTGGAGCGAGAGCACACCGACAGCCCCGCACCGCACATTCCGGATCCCATGGCTCCGTTTCCCGACAAGTGCACTTATCTGGGATTCGAGCAGGTGAATCAAGCGGCCGGCGTGGGTGCTGCTGGAGGGGCGCCTCCATCCCCAAACGGCCCGAGGCCTCCGATAGCGGCCAAGCCTAATGTACCGATCAAGCCACCACCACCGCTGCCGCCCGCCCGAAGGCCAACGATGCCCACGGAGCCACCGCCCCCGCCTCCAACTACTTCTGCCGGCGGCATCGCCCTGCAGCCTAACAAGAGTCAACTGTACAAGTCACTTGCCTCGGCGGCGGCCAAGAGAGCCATCTTCCGTTCGTCGCCATCGCAGTTAACCCGATCATTGGACGTGGATCTTACGGGAACGGAAGCGGCGGGCGAGAATGGCGAGCAGGTGGCCTCGGGAGATGTGAGTATGGGAAAAACGGGAAATTTTACGGAGAAGAGGTCATTTTAAAATCAAGATTTCTAACAGAATTTAAAAATTCGGTGTCTAATTATTAATCCACACAAACTCTAGTCTGTAAACTATAAATAAAATAATAGGAACTATTAATATTAAATAATCAAAGGGGGAGAAAAGACTTTGAATCACCATAAGGGTTTTCTCGTTTAAATAACTGCATTGTGGGCTGCTTTGTAAATGAAATAAACCACAATAAATAACCAATTTTCGAATTCGATTATACAATTAAATTAGTTTAATGAGGAAGAGTTCGTAATAGGTGCCAAAATGAGAGTTTAATTAATCGAAATATCTGAAATTAAAAGCCTTTATAATTAAATAATTGGTTTAGGGATGCCTAATGTGCTTAATGAGTTCCTAAAGAACGATTAGTGTTGACTTTAATTTGAATTTTTAATTAATATAAGTATTTCAAGGGCTAATTTATTCAAAGAATACATTAATTACATCAGTATCCACTTACTTTCAAGAATAAATGATTTAAGATGACATTTCTCCTCAGTGCATCCTCTATACCAACGCTAATTACGCTTCCATATCCCTTTCAGCTGGACGAGTTGGCCCGTCGAAAGGCGCGTCGCGTCTCCATTGTCTGCGGATCGGGGCAGAGTGGCGAGGTGGCCCCGCCCGTGACCACTGCACCCACGGCCACTGCCAGCTGCGTGGACCTAAGCTCAGTACTCACTCATCCGAGTGTAAAGGCCTTCAAGATGAGCCATAGCACGCCAAGCTCGCCACATTCCTCCCGCCGGCGCACCAACAGCAACACGATGGCAGTTCCTCCGGGAGCGGCGGGCGGAGGACACCCCGAGGTCCAGGCTACTGCATCGGCACCGCCCAGCACCAGTCATCATCATCACCATCGCAAAGAGGGCAGTGATCCAGTGCCAATGACGGCCACCGTTTCGCGAACCAAGTGCTCTAGGCGGCACTCGGAGGGAACCGTTCATACCGGTCATCGAAATAGCTCCGCCAGCGGAGGAGGCGGTGGCCACCACCACCACCACAGTCATCACCATCCGCATAGCGGGCTGGTGATTAGCAGCAATCCGCACCACAGCCACCATTCCCACCAGGACAGCAACCACGAGACGGTGACCTCTCAGTCCGACCGCAACTCTAACAGCTTTGCCTCCTCGCGCGAGTCCTCGACGAGCTTCAGCATGCGCTCCACCCGCCGCAAGATCTCGATCAGTTCGCACACGGGCGGCAAGATCCCATGGTGCGGCTGTTGGGGCAACGGGTGCCTGTAGATTAGAGCAGGTGGCTTCATCAACCGTCCGGGAACAAAATGCAGTACAATTCGTTTAGCTGGATAGTTTAAATTGGAAACCTGAAACATTAAAATGAAAAATTATAGACCAAATTTTGAAGCTATTTCAAATTTATTTGCAAAGAATCTTGTCATCAGAAGAGAGTCCTTTTAATACAAAATTCATAATTTAAAGGTGCAAACTAGAATAAATTTATTAGGGATTAGGAAAATCAGAGTTGAGTAGAAAGTGTTTAAATTGTATTACAAAATTAGTTATCAATTACTGCCAATAATATTGATCTTCTGCTAAAGAAGGTTTAATCTTCCCTACAAAAATATTATATTAAATTAAATATTTAATTACCAATTATCCAGAACAATCCTTAAATGATTTCAGTTAAACGTTGTCCAGTTAAGCTATTTGTACTGTAACCCATAATTGAGTGTACATTTCTAGATCTTCATATACCCAACTTACTTGTTTGTATATGGCTTAGTTAGTGTAGACTTATTAAGAAAAATGACCCAGCATTTTGTTTCTAGAAACAAAGTACAAAAACAGTTTGCAAAAACAAATTGAGCAATGGAATTTAAAGTCAAAATTACACTCGAAATTTGTTGTACATATATTTTAATAAAAACGATTAAGTTGTAGCATTATAACAATGGTTTCAAAAAAAAATCATTATACATTTAAAGCAAATATTTATGTTATAATTGTTGCTGAATTCGGAGAGAATACAAATCAGAAAAATAAAATAAAACAAATTTTTTGGGCAAGTTATTACCAGACTTGAAGGTGTGTTAAATGATCAACTTAAGCTTTGAATAGGTTTCTTTATGGCTCCAGTAATTGATCATTTATGGCCTTATCAGGTCTGGTAAATAACTCAATTCGTTTTCATACATTGGAGATAAAAATATGTAACAATGAGTTGGCTTAAATCCCTTTCGTTCCCAATTTGAAATCCCCGTGTCAGAACTTTTTGCAGGAAAATTTCATTTCACGCTTGTTAGCCGCTCTAAAGTTGCCCTCGACGCGCGAATCCGCTGACTTTAACGTAAGAGAGAGCGGATAAGAGTGGTTGGTGAGGGGGGGAGGATAGAGGAGTGTCGCAAATAGCTGAAAGGACACACCGGTTGGCGGGCAGGAAGCGGTGGCTGCAACTGCAACTGAAATTGCGCAACAAGCGAAAATATACAATATGCAAATTAGCCGCAAATTAAGGTGTAAAAATGCATGACACACAAAACGCCTCTAGGATATATGCAGGAAACAAATTAAATTTTCTCCATGTACCAGTGCAAATTGCGGTTGCAGTGCCAGGCGTGAAGGTGACGTGAGGAGTGTGATAAAATAAAAAAAATAATTATAGATGGATAAAAACCAGGAGCAGAGGCCACCGCAGTGCGCCACAAAATGTAACCCAGCCGAGGGGCAGTCTATATGTATCGTATATCCTTTGAAAAGGGACTCCATGTCCGACTCCATCAGCTGGCCAGCTGCCAATCAATTGGGCGGCACTTGAACTCGTTTTAGAAATAACAGAGTTTATAGCTTCTTCTCCGTTTAATTGATTGGCTGCCAAGTTTTGCCAGATTGCTGCGAGTTTTATTTTATTTCATTCTGTTTGTCTTGGCCATTGTCTGCTGCCAGATGCAGCCCGATCCCGTACTTTATAGCCGGGAGACATGAGAAATCAATTTGTAACCATTATGACTTTTGTTTATTTGCCAATGAAATCATATGGCAACTCATGATGCCAATCTGGACAATCTGCAAGGTCGTAAATAAATTCGGAGGCAGCGTTAATGATTCAGGCAATCAAATCATTTTCAGCAAAAAGACAAAAATAAACAAAAAATCTACATGCCCCGGGTGAGGCTCGAACTCACGACCTTAAGATTATGAGACTTACGCGCTGCCAACTGCGCCACCGAGGCCTTGGTTTCCCAGGCAACAAAAGCTATTGTTAAAAATATGCGGAATGGAGGGAAGAAGCTATATATAAAGGATCTATATTTGGACGATGTTGTGATAACATAACATAACCTTTATATGAACCTTTGAACATTTCTCAAAGTGCTTTTATTCTTCTATTATAAATGTGTATATGGTAAGGAAATGCTTTATAACTGCTTTAAAGTCCATGCCAAAACAAATATTCAAATTCAGTGCAAATAAAAGTCAGGATGCCGCCATAAGCAAACACTAATTTAGCCACAATGCTCATAAGAATATTATAAGCCCTAATAACAGTAACCAATTATGATCTGGGTTCCCTGCGGCTTGATTCTTTTATTAAATATGTAACTGCTTCGACGTTAATGAGCCAACTTCTGTTTTATCAAACCATAAAAAAGGGTGAACAGACGGACAGGTATCCCAGCTTGGCTCTTTTTTGATTTATACGCCCGCCATACGCGGCGTATACTTATTTTATGGCCCTTGTTTAGGTTTCTGCCGTGACGTGGCGTGGCGTGGCTTGGCTTGGCGCCTTCAATGAGCTGTGTCTGCACATATTTCTCAATCATTCCGAGTTTTCAGACACACCTCCTCCCCTTATTCCATATAAAAAGGCTATATACATATATGAACTTTTATGACGCCTGTTTGCCGTTGTTGTTGTTGTTGTTGGAGGCGTATGTCTGCTCCTTTTATTACCATAAATTCTGTCGCTTTTCTGCCAGAACCTCGAAGTCAGCTCGCAAATATACGAAAGTGGCAGGAGCGTTTCATTGTTTTAGCCGCCGAGCTCTGACGTATTAACAATTTGTCAAGCGAAATTTAGCAACAGCAGCAGAAGCGGCAGTGGCAGAATAAAAATCAATGCCTGGTAACTAATTACTTGCTGGCTAAGGATGTCTTTCTCTCTTGGCCAGCTGAATTTACAGAACACTGGAAAACAAAGGGGACTAAAAAGTAAAACCCTATAAAAATATCGATTTAAAGTCCTTATAATAGTTATATTTAAGACATAATTGGTGAAATACGAAACCCAACATAAAGTCACATATTTCGTAAGTAAGTCCCTTTTTATAGTTTTTTAAAAGCCTTGTTTTCCCAGTGCACCTGGTGATTACTCCCCCTGCAGCATATGTGGCACGCCCCCAACTGATTTGGCCCGATCCAGCTGGTGCTGCTTTGTTTGCCTGCATTAACTGAGTGGACATCCCATCCAGCGGGCAGCCACAGACACATCCACAAACCCATACACAGATGTCATGCCATCGCTTCGGGGAACTGCTAAAAATTGCAGCTAGCATCTGATGATGTCCCTGGCGACGCGAGTTCCCCAGTTTCTGTCCACACGAGCAGAAGGGCAGCAGCAGCAGCTGCTGGTGCAGCACTTTTTCCTCTTTGAGCCAAACACTCACTTTGATCATTTTTCATTTCCCAAAGCGACACATGAGCCCTCCCAGCCCATCCGACAGGATGCCTGCAACTGGATTCCAGGACTCTCCTGGCTAGTGGATGCGGGGTACTAAATATGTGTGGGCGCTTGGGTGACAGCGTCGGACTTGCGTGATATTTTTATTAAGAAATATATCAAATGCACATAATGCACACATTCCCGGCTGCCATCATATATAACCCGGCGAGACTTGCGAGCCGGCCAAATGACACTTTATTATTATGATTTTCATTGTTATGCGGGATTCTATTAAATTAAGCCTTTAACGGCCATGATTGAGCGCAGGACATCGTTCAGAGCAGTCACCTCTTTGTCGGGCGAAAAGTCGAGTTTCCAAATTCGTAAATCAAATTGCAAATTTATTCATACGCGTCGCGGTTCACGTCAAGCGTTAAGTTAAGTTAAGTGACCTTTCGAATGCCTAACAAGCCAGGTTCCCGTAACCCCCCTTTGGCCCTTTGAGCCTTTGTTGTTCACTGAATTTGCATAATCGCGTGAAGCTTATTTGTAAAATAAAAACGAAGCAACGCGCATACACACAAATGTCAGGAATTACACATAACGTCGGGCACTTCGTGGAAGTCCTGGGTCAATGCGCAGGATTCGTGTGCTAAGCCAGCGTTATACACTGGGAGAAGTGTGTTTATGCAATGGATTATTGGAGGTTTATTGATAGAATTCTTGGAATAAATATGTTGCGACAATTTAAAAGAGCTTGTAAATGGGCGTTAAGACAACATAAATAAATGAATACAAATGTATTATTTAGAATGTTTCCCCCATTTAAACTAAGTTATTTTTCCCCATTTTATTTACATTTCTAAATATTTGTGATAATTTTATTTAATCTAAAAGTAAGCTACATTTTAATAATAATATTTTTTTTTTCAAGTGCAAATACGTATACTTAGCGGCGTTGTAGCAGGTTAAGAGCTCTCCTGAATAATTTGCATTTAACATGCGCGACATGAAAGGCAAATAAACAATGCTTTCGTCTCCTGCCCCGCTAAGCCGAGTGGCAATTTGTCAGCTGCTAACTGGTCGCCTGAAAATGCGCCTGTTTCCTTCCAGTGATTTGTTGCACTCGTTTTTCATTTGACTAAATGCTGCAAATGATGCGATTCGGTATGTGAAACGCTCAAGCTTCCTGTCCAGTGTCCACGCTGCGTATGCTTAATCTGGCCTGAGCCAGCATAACTTTTGCCTGGCTGGTAGTTATGAATTATCGGACAGACATATCAGGCGGGACCCATAAAAACAAAATTAACATAATTTAGTTGTGAGCAGGACATGCTGTCCGGTTTCCTCCTTCTCGAACCAAATAAATTGTAAAACTTTCGGGGAAAAGCAAAGAAGAAAATGTATTGTTAAGGCCACAGCTGAAAGTCAATAAGGCAAGCGGAAAACTTTTCCCATCCAGCCGATGATCATCAATTTTTATATACATATATACATCCTCTTTCTATAATATACACATGTGATTGGACAGTGGGGATAGAGAATAAATTTGATTAATATTAATGCCTTGCCTTGAATGAGTACAGTTGAGGTTATAATAATAATGAAATGGTTTTAAAACAATATTTATACGGTTGTATATATTTAAAATAATATTCAGGAATGTTAGGCTTAATAAAATAGTATAAATATTGAAATTAAATATAGAAAGTTTAGGCAAGCATAGCACATCAGTTTTGATTTATAAAAATGTACTTTTTTTTTAAAGCCTGCCCATATTTCTATTTTATTTGCCGCAACTGTATAAACATAATACAGAAACAAGGACATGCAATATCAATATACCCAATGGCAGACTCCTTTTTATGATTTATTGTGTTTGGTCAGCGGACGTGGCCCGAGCAATTTCACCTTGCTTGCCATCATTCTCGTGCTCCATTAAATCTTTGGCGATACATTCAATGAGCCCCATAACGTGTGCCCTAATACCTTGTCCTCCCCCGCCCCTCTTGCACCATAACTCCCCCTAATATCCTTTGTTTATAAATGTTCTAATGGAGGGCAAATTATTATTTTTCCTTTTTGGTGTTTGTGCATGTCGAAGCTGCTTCCTTGACGCTGTTCGAGTGATAAATTGATTGGACAGCCCCCAACACACACACACGCATGAGGCGCCAGGAGTCGATGGAGTCCGAGTCCCAGTCCTTCTGCCCAACATTCATAGCGGTGGTCAGGCGGTCAGGCATGGTGGACCCGCTGTCAACCCTTGGCCAGGTCCTGTGTGTGCGGCCAATTTATGGTTAGGGCCACTGGTCAAAGGATAATAGTCGCACACTGTTCTCGGCTGGATTGCCTTGGGGTCACCGGTCGTCCAGCAATCGTGGTGTACCCGCTCGAATTGTTTGCTCAAGATCAAATGGCCTGTATGCGGGTCCATGTTTACAGGCGTCTCCAGTGTCCCGGCAAGAAATGGGCTAAGTAAGCCATATTTTGAGGCGGGAAAAAACTCAAGGCGTTCTCTCTTTTTGTATAGAAGCCTGGCACAAGTCACATTCAAATATATCATGAATAAATTTGGGTTCTTTTTAGCCTGGCCTCGGTAAAAACGCGAAAAATGCAAGCTTAGATTTTACCTCCAATTTTTTTTCGATTTATTTAGGCCATATTTATTCTAGATAATTGAAAATTTTAAGAGAGTATAGCAGGGAATGTAATATTAAATTATAACAATAAGAAGAACTAACTAAAGATTCAATTTCGAATTAAATATTAAGAATACTATTTGTTTGTTTAAGTCTAAAAATATATATTTTAAAATAAACTTGGAATATGTATAGTAAACAGAGAATAAAGTAAAAAATATATACTTGGCTAAGCAGCTGTTTTTGTTTTTACTTACTTATTCTACTGTTTCGAAAGAGTAGTCATCCTTCGATTTGTCTACGTTTCTGTTCTCCAACTTTGGTTATTTTTTCGGCTGCCTGCTAAATTATAATAAATGTCATCGTACTTACCTAACGCCACATTGAGATTTAATTTATGGCGACAAACTTCGCTGGGTGAATATTTTTGTTTTGGGTCCCCAGGTATGTACATAGACACAGCAGAGTATTTCTCCCACATAAATTACAACCCTTACCCTTACGTCCAGAGGGTACTTTGTAGAGGCCCTCGTTAAGGATCTCGCCATTTGCATTGCAGCGACCTTCATTCGTGATTTACATTGCGGGAATATCGTTTATTTCGCTCAATTTCGTTTCGGTTTAACATAAATATTTTAATGGCTGTTGTCAGTGTTTTTAATTTCGCTGTCAAAATCAAAAGCATGTTGATTATAATATGCCTCATTAAAAATAATAAACTGTCAGCCAAATGAAGGCGAAAGCGAAAGCCAAATACTTCCATTGCGCCGCGCCTGCTGCCGTTGGTAAATTTCAAATTTCAACATTAATTGTACAATGAGGATGAGCAACTGCAAAAGTTTACTGATTCTGCTGCTCCTGGTGGCATTGCGGCTGTGTGGGGCTTTGTGGGGGGAACTCGCTTTTGTAATTGTATCCTTGAAATGCATATCTGATATTTTTGCAAAAAGCTTAGAGGCACCTCGCCCTCGCCCCGGACTCCCTCCTATTTTATAAATATTATATGCAAACACATCTAAACATTAGATTCCCTGGCAGAGTGTGCGTTTGTTGAAACCAAATGCGGTTTTCAGATGTCTTCTCTCTTTGTGTACCCTGTTATTGCAGAGGCCAAGGGTATATTGGGTCAAGTGTTTATGGGTAATATTTATTTTGGAATATGTTATGTCCTAAGCTCTGGAAAGAAGTACAATTAATGACTTCTGGAAGTCACAAATACCAAAATAGAGGAATGTTCACTAAGTATCCCCCAGTCGTGCCTTTCGACTCCAGAGTTGCGTCTTTTTTTGCACTTTAGCCATGCTCGAAATGGTCGGGGGAACGAGGGGAGGTGTTTGGTGTTTATGGCAGCTAAAAAGGCCATAAAATGAACAAAAACATATTCCAGGGCCCGTTAGCGAGTGTGAGCGAGTGGGTCCAAACGTGCAGCATAAACGGCATTTTGAGACTGCAGCGAATATGTACAAAAGCCTCAGATTTCATACACTGCCCAAGGACCCCCGCAGTCCTTTGCTGGCGATGTGAGCGTGAGTCGTGAGTGCGAGGCCCGAATAGAAATTACCAAATCAAATCTGATTGCACCTGATTATTCCCAGAGCGGAGCTTCTGGTTTTCGGGTGCAATTTATCACATCCCTGACACTGGGCCTCCCGTTGAAAGGTAAGCTGCAAATTCACGACATTGTAGGGCCAAAATCCCCCTCCCATCTCAGCACTTGTCTTGGCCATGTCCCACCGAGAGGAATGCAGGGGACAAAAGGCATTTCGGTCGACCATGGTCCACATGCATGGCGGATACGGAATGCGGAGTAAGCAGCACTGGTAAGGGAATGCTAGGTGGTCTTGGGCTTGGCAGGCTGCGGTTCTTTGGTCCCTTGTCCCTGGTTCTCTGTCCTCCTCCGCTGCTGCTGCACATTTGTTAGCAGCAGTAGAAATTAAAATGTTTACACAACCGAATGCCGACGACGTTTCAGCATTCAGGCGCTTGTGTCCTTCAGCAGCAAACATTATCCTGCCACTGACGTGGCTCAGGCGACACCTTCGCCCCTTGTTCTTCTTGCACGGAAATGAAAATGTACAAAACCTGGATTATTATAAAGTTGAAATACTATTTCAGGGTTTAGAAGAGAAGGAAATTAGGTAAGTAGAAAGATTGTTTATATTGTAAATTTAAATTGAGTTAGACAAATATTCTTTTATATTTTAATAGTTTAAGACAATCTCTTCCTGCTGGCTTTTATCTTTATTGTAGTGTTAAATTTAATTGAAAGCTTATGTACTCCCATTTCCCTCAGTGCAGACAGGACTAGGTAGGCCCATTCAGCACTCGATGGTTCCTGGGCATTTGGCAGTCGGAGCCACACACGTGAATGGGGTGTCGCATGTTTGGAGTTTTCATTTAAATGCCCGAACAAAGGCGCAGTTGAATCAGCAGCAGCAGGAGAGTCGCCTGGAATCGCCTCGCATTTTAAGCGCAATTAGTGCCAAGTAGTGGTGAGGGCCAAGAGCCAGGGACCTTGCCAGGCATTTACCTCATTGCACAAGGACACATAACTCAGAACGACCAAAAGGGAGTAGGATTGCGTTGCTGTGTCCTGCGGGAGGAGGATATGGCGCAGGCGGAAGACAGCCGTTTATCCCCTGCGGGTTGCGCTTATTTATTCGCTTTGCGTAATCTTAAGCACCTGACTGCCGCAAGTGAAATCTCCGTCAGCCGCAACTTAACACCGTTTTAATCTGCCATTTGGCACCACTTCCGTGAACCGCCTGCCGCAACTTCCGCCCGGAGCCCTGGACCTGGACTCCGGACCCGGACACCGAACCCGGACCCGGGGACTCCACAGTCCGCACTCCGCACTCCAGACTCCGGCCGGGAAAATAACATTATTGCAGGCAACTTCTTAGCGGCAGTTTGTTGGCTAAAGTGCAGCTGAATATTTTATGAACTCGGCGAGCACTCCGTCTCCACTTCAACTGCCCACTCCACTGCGTCCACCAAGGACGCCTGCCAGGAGCACAAGCAAGAAGGAGTTATAGCAGGAGCGACGGATCTCGCGGCACCGACTTGTCGCATAGAATATGTCAGGGCCACTAAATAAATAAGCCTTCACTGATGCACAAATGGCCATGATGGATAAAAGAGGGCTAAGAATAATCACTGATGGGTATATAGGTAAAGGTACCATATATCTCTCTTAAGAGATGATATTCAATTACATTAGATATTTGTAGTAATATCAATAAAATCTTGGAACACGCTTGGTCAGAGTCAATCTTAAATATATGAACATTTTTCTCCTTTAAATATTTCACGGCTACGAAAAATACCTGTTCTTACACAGAAAATCCCAAGGAAAAATCCGTCTGAGCACATACTTTGACATTCAAATTGAATACGGGCAAATGCAATGCAACAATTCTGAGATTTAGTTGCAAAGGATGGGTAGGGATATGAACAGGACTCCCCACTCGATGGCTGCGTTCTGTTTCTCAGTGTTTTGCATTTAAATAAGTTTTTACTGCAGCAATCGGAAAAGAAAAGCTTATGCCAGCTACTTACCTCACATTTTTCCAGTAAATTCACAACAAAATAAATGTAACAATTTCTGGAAGACACTTTTAGGACTCTATTCACAAAAAAGGCTTTAAATTGTAGTCTTGGAAAATGGAAAATCAACTAAGGGAACGATTCAATTAAATATTAAATTTTACAGGTTTCTTCAATTTCACATAATAGAAAAATACATAAAATCAAATGTACAAGAGAAAAACGATAAATAAATAAGAATAAATGCCTGATAACAGGGACTTTTCCGACAGAGATTAAAGGCTTGAAGCGAATGAAAAGTCGGATGCCTTTGAGCCAACGAACTACTGTTAGTTAATTTCAGATTTTTGCTCTGGGAGACAATTCAATAAATGATTTCTCCGGCCAGGTCAAAGTCACTAAACCAGAAAATACACAAAATGAAATGTACAGCAGGCGAAAAACAAATGGCGAAACAGGCCAGGCTTCCAACGGAATCCCGGCCAACTTGGGCCCCATTCCCGGTGATTTATTTGGAATTCACTTTTGGGACTCACTCCGCAGCTCGCTTATTTGTCTTTGTTTGCTGGCCTGGCCCTGTTCCCACCCACTCCACTCCACTCCACTCTCCTCCACTCCGAACCGGAGTCCACTTTTGCTCCCACTTCGTCTTCTTCTACTTTGTTATGGCCGCCAATTGAATTTGGTTTTATTGCATTTATTGTGGTGGCTGCTGCGTCTGCTCCTTGTTGCTGTCGCTGGACGCTGGTTGCTGGTTATTGTTAGCCGGTCGACTGACCTCAGTACATTATCTCTAAATAATTTATGTTTGTATACATTTTAATTTAATTTATTTGTCCGATCCGGAATATTTGTTCATTTCACTTCTATTCGTTGCCGGGTCGGTCGGTAGCTGATGTTGCTCGGATGTTGTCGGCTCTGATGTTTGACCAGCAAACATGGGGCACATAATGTATAGATACGTATACGTAATACGGCTGTGGGCGGGGGGAAAGCCAATATTGATTGAGTAGCCGCAACGTTGACTCGCTTCAGCAAATAAGTAAGATATCGTAAAAAGGCCGGAATGCCGTGTAATTGCCGATGTTATGAATGTGTGTGTGTGCTCGCCCAGATATATATGGTCAGATAGTTTTTTATGTCCCGAAGATTGTTTCATTCGACGCTCTCCCTTTCGCATAATGGAAATTGCACATTGGAGATTTTCACATTCGTTTCGATTGATATGAAATAAATTACCTCATGGCGTCGTAAATTCCAAGAGAGAAACTGTACTTCCAAGGAGATCGGAAAATAACTATATGTATGTTTATGATTTTTATTGCGAATTGGATTAAGGGGAAAGTGCATTGGAAAAGGGGAAAGTATATTTACATCAATCAAGAAAAGTATAAATGACATGTTTTGGTTTATTTATTAATTATTCCGTATGCATATCTCAACAGCTTCCTCATACATTAGACTCCTACATTTTCCAGATACCTTAAAGCCGCATTAGTTGATGGAAATATCAAGGCTAAAGCATGCAAAAACATTCATCATCGCCCAAAAACTAGGGATAAAGCGCTGTAAAAAAAACGGAATTTTTTAAATTCTTTGTCCGGGCTTGTCAGTTGGCTTGTATGTAGATTGAAAGCAAACGCAAATTAAAGAACAACTTCAGCATGTGCACATGCAGGGCTTAATGAGATGAGTTCTGCCAAGTGGCGTGTGTAATGTGACAGGGGCGTTGGCGCGGTGGGTGGAGGAGCAGCCGGGACAGCCGTCGTCTGGCTGCTGCCGAGGAACAATAAAGCCCGGGGCCATTATCAACGAGGGCCCAGCAAATGTGACAATGCGAATGACACAAAAGCGCAACTGGATTAGCATCTGCCAGTCGGTGTCTCGATTCCAGTTTCCGCTTAGTCCCCTATTCATCCCTAGCCTCGCCAACCGCCCGCCATCCATCCTTCCATCCGATTCCGCACATCCTCTTAGGGTAAGTGGGTCAGATTTCGCCTACCGACAGTGGGAGGGGTGGGTTTTTACGATAGCAATTATTTATTTAATAATATTAAATTGCGCAGGTATACATTAAATTAAATACTATGTATTTTTTATTAAAATTAAATTTTTGTAATATAGAAACCTTTAATAACAAATAGTTCTGCTAAAGTATTAAAATTTAAAGACAGTTTCTACACTTTTCCGTTAGAAAGATAAGAAAGTCAACTCCTTAAATAAGGAAATAGTTTCTTAAACCCATTGCTGAGATGTTTCTGCCCATTGTACAACTTTTACATTGCAAATTTAACAACACTGGCGCAATTGTCAAATGCAAATGTAGCCTCGACTTAACGAAATAAAAAACAAGCTGCATAAAAGTAAAGAAGCGCAGAACTTCATCTCCGTCTCCAGCTCGGCTTGTCCTGGTAATGACAAACTTGTTTTCCGAGCACTCACACTTCGAAGGTCTCGAGCCTGGGATTCCGGAAATCTTGGCATGCACACAGGGATTATGCATATTTCGTCAGTTTGCCGGAGCAACTCACTTTGCATGTCTCGCTTGGCAAATGGAATTCTGATGTATTGCCTTTGTTTTATTAGCCCGCTCAACTATTTATTTCACGGAGCATTACTACTAGACTGGGTGAGTGTGTTGCGTTTTAAGGTTTATGTGTGGAAATCATATTTCGCACTCTCCGGAAGGGAGGGTGATTTGCATAAGCATAAAGTCCACATCCTCCAGGACCAGCTGCCAGCTACCGTAAGTTTGTTTGCCCAGCAGCCGCAAGGACACCAGCCCAGATCCAGCGTTAGTGTAAGTCTCAGTTTCGGTTCTAGTTCCCATGGACACCGAAAAAAACTGAATTATAAGTTATGTTACGTTGTTATTAATTTAAAATAAAAATATAAAATATTTAAAAGCAAAAAGTCCTTAAGAATGCACATTTACAAGATATGCCTATCCTGAATTTTGGCCTGGAAACATCACTTTGCTCTGATATTGAAATTATTTATTAAGATTTAAAGTTTTGACGCCCATTTGAAATTGACATAGTTTCGGTTCTGTGCATGGACTTCTGGGCTGGCCTGCTCTGGGCCAAGTTTATGACTTTGCAAATTGTCGTAAACTTGCCAGCGGAGTTTGTGTTACATTCGGATTACGGCAGCAGCCGCTAACCTTAAGTCAGTTTCCATGTCAACAAGCCACAGTGTTAAGTGCTCTGGATGGCCAGCTCCGAATGGCAGTGTTCTCCCCGCATCCAATGGTCTGTAAACAAGTTGTCACCCCGCCAGGACCCTCTGGGCAGCTACGCCGTATCCAGCAGGACACGGACCCTCCAGCCCAATCCACCGCATTGGCAATTAGTGATTGCTGTCAGTGGCATCAGACTCAGTGCAAACAACACCGTTCTCACCCAATTCCAAAGCCCAATTCAGTTGCGTTTCCCCCAATGAAACCGTAATTTATAACGCTTTCCATTTGCTTACGGCTGCAATGGTTTTACGCTTGGAAATTGCATAATGGTTGCTAATGGTTGCAGCCTGGAATTGTGTATCGGAAACTACATATATCTGTTTTTTTAAACACCACTACAGGCAAGTTTTTATGACTCGTAGAAATTTAAGAGCAAGAAAGACGTAAAACGTTGTTTGTAATATATATATATATATTATGTATGCCATAGATAAGACCCATTTCACGACCGATTTTGGAGACAGTTTCTTCCCACATATCAACGTCCTACACATGGTTAATTCCTCCGCTCCTCCTTCACCCTCTGTCAAATGCTGGGCTTGCCTGACAGTTTTGTAAGTTTCATTCAGTCAATTTCACGGCCTTGACAAGATTGCAATATTGAGACGTTGTTCGCCGCTTGCCTTCAAAACCCTTCTCCAATTCTTGCTTCGCGGCCCAGTCAAACGGAAAGGAAAGTCTTGTGTAGCCGGAAAAGATGTCGGCTGCCTTTGCTGCGGAGGCGTCTGCTTGTTAGCGCTGATTTTATGCAGATTTCCACGGTAAATTTATGTAGAGCTACGCGGATACATTGTTGCCGATCCGCGGATTCCCGGCTCCCTGGCCATTGGGAATGGGTAGACGGGAAACAGGGCCTAGTAAGAGGGGACTGGGATGTGCTGCCTACAAGTAGCGACAAAGTACACCAAGTGTACGTTTCATTTCAAATTGATTTATGCGCTACTCTTCCTCCCCCGCTCGCCGCTTCTCCATCCGGCTTTTCACTTGCCAAGAGTTTGGGTTCCCGTATGCTTGATTACGTTTGGAATTGGTTCGCCCAGCAGATGGCGGAGGCGGTAATCAAGGACGAGCTCCTGGGAGAAGTCTGGCAAGGACAGATGTCCAAAGATAGCTCTGCCAATACAAGAATAGTGGCTGCTACGTGGAAATAGATGGTAAAAATAAACTGCTTTCAAGGTGTATTCAGTTGCCTTAAAGACAACAATAAAGTTATTTCAACTCGGATTAATGTTTCCTCGAAAATCTGAAAAGAAATACGTGTCTAAAGTTAATCAAACGAAGACCGTATTCTTGGAAGTTTATTAAAATTAAGAGATTATAGAATCAAAACCGTGTGTAGTAATAATTTCCTAGAAATAGGCAGAAGGCATTAAGTCTTTGTTGTACCAAGATACATTTTTCAGAACTTATAAGGCATCATGTTAATAATAAATTAAGCAGGAATAAAAGAACTTTTACGTGCTATCTTAACACTTATACAAAAGCCAAAACACCCCTTTAAACGAACTTAAGCTCGTTACTTTCGGATTGAGTGACACCCAAAGCTCTCCTTCATCAACATCCATTTATCAAAATGCGCGAAAAGTAGAGTTTGGTGGCTCAATCAATTCCTTTTCAAAAATCAAATTTATTGCTAATTAGCGCAAAAGTTCGGCCGCACCCACACAGGAGCACATGGACGTGGCAGGACACCCACACAACCATGCAAATTTGATACCGAACTGGCAAATTAATTGCGGGTTCGTTTGGGTTGCGCCCCCAAAATGCGACTTTTGCCTGTCGAAGCGATTAGCCTATTGGGTTGCCTTGATATATGTGTGTGCACTATATATGTACATACATATATTCGCCAGCAGCCTGGGTGAGAGTGTGTGCCGGCAGGATGTGTGTATCCTTTGGCTTAGGCACATGCAAGTGGGGGGTTGGGCAGGAAAAGCCGCCGCCTTCTCTGCAGATTGGGCGCCATAATTAATAGCAGCTTAACTTATAATTACGGTCGCCGAAACCACAAACAACCGTTTAAGCCTAATAGTTGAGGTGGCCTGACTTGATACGATTTCGGGGGAAGTCAGTAAAAGTCTTTTGAGTTGGGTCTGTCGCCATTAAGAAGCATCTTGACAAATTGCTTACCAATATTTAAAGCTTTTCCCTAGCTTAATTTAATTCTAAACAATAAATAAGCAGTAATTAATAAAAATTAATATAGCTGTGCAGCTGAAGCTTGGCAGAGTATTTATGTATTGTATTTGAGTAAGCGAATTATTATCAAAGGCAAAATGTATCATTTGAAACGCGTGACTTACCTAATTACAAGACCCTCCATTGAATTTGATTCCCACGCTTTGTCACATGATTATTTTACGAGTTGTTTGCCATGAATTATGACTCAAAGTAAGTTAGTTTTAGCATATCGTTTTTATTTTTATTTTTTCCATTTCACTTCATCAAATAAGACTCCCTTCGTTCTACATTTCCATGCTGAAAAATAATCATTTTGTCAGCTTGACAGGTCAAATAATAGCCATTCCTTGGCCGACTGACCCATATATAGTATGTATCATTTCCCCAGCAATTTGTATCTGTAACCAGACAATTCAACAACCGCAAGTCAATCGACAAGAATAACAGAAAACGAAAAAGAAATGCATTGCTGAAGTGGAGCGAAAACCCAGATGTGGCGTCAGTTGGTTTTTGGAAATTCTCTGGCTGCTTTTTCCGCTTGAGCTGTGCGACTTTAACTTGTCAGACCCGGATTGAAAACCCTCCAGTTTGAAATGAAATTTCCGGCACAATGGTAACTGCAATTGGTTTAGTTCCAGACCAAGTTAAAATAGTTGGTTTCATTTATTTCATGCCACGAACTTACAGTGTCTGGCTTTTAATATGATTAAACTGGGAGAAATGGAAGTTGCTCGTATAAATAAAACTTAAATGTTTATTTGTTCGGTTAAACGCTCTGGCAATCGAGACTTTTATGCTGGCAAATTTATTTATAGTTTTGTTTGTTTTCATTAGACTTTGCGCGCCTTTTATTGCTCAATATTTTTCCACTGTCGAAGGGCATTTGATAGGTTTTATTGCCCCAACGTTAATACTTTTCCCCGCTGCCCACATTTAACATGTCAATTGTGTACATTAGATACAAGTTTTTGTATAGATATTTATGCCATAACCTGGCTAAAAAAGCCCTTTCAGCCAACCAGAAAATATTATTTCCTGTCTTTATCCGTGTTTTATTTACAATTTGCAGCATGTTTTTGCTGTTGCAATTCAATTGGATCGGTCAACGGTAGAAAAAACCCAAAACAATTGCATGCAAATGCATTTAAATTAGCTTTCTTTGTGTATTTAAATATGAACAAGAAATATTTACAAAGCAGGACCATTTTGGGATTAAGTGTTGAAAAGGTGAGCATTGGTTACTCTTTATAGTTGGAAATCTATGATTTATCATAGAAGAGTATATAGTGCTGAGTTGCTTTTTAAAAACCCTCTATATAATTTTAAATTATTTAAAACAAAAAATAAAGCAATTTTTGAAGAGTAGAAATAAAACACTAGCTATATTTGCTAAATAAAAGGTGGAAAAGTTCAAAATACCACTACACACAAAACTAAATTTACATTTTGAACAAAACTGTTAAATATTAAAGTTTCCTAAACAATAAAGCACCGAAAAGCGAATTCATGGGAAACAGAAAAACACAAAAAAAACTCCCACCCGGAATCCAAACAAACTGAAATTGAGCGACCCTTAAAAGCATGCTAAATTTTTTTTGCCAACTAGACAATATGAATTTATGTATACACACGCCAATGTAAACATGCAGGCGAAAATATTTACTTTTTGCAGTTTATGGTTAGGCAGGTAGAACATATTGTTAGAGCCATACATCAGAAGAATACCCTGCGATCCACCTAATGTCTATGGGGGTAGGGCATCGAAATATCCTAGAGGCTCAAACAATTTTTAAATTAAAATTCTGTAAATATTTGCCAGCTAATGGCCCGCCACGTGCTGAAATATCACACACTTCCAATTGAAATTAATCGAAAGCGATTAAAGAATTGACACTAATTGAAAGTCTGGCGCAACAACGAACACAATTCTGTTGCCTCAAGACCCAGCGATAAGGATATAAATTATGGCCCAAAAGTTCGCGAATCGCGACTTTAAGGCCGACAACTTTAATGTCATGCCATCTAGATGGGCCAGTGGAGCATCTAGCGAGATTTATAAGAAGTAAAATTAATGTGGCAGGGCGTCGGAAAACGCAAGGCGGACAAAAAAAAAATGAGCAGCAATGGAAAACTTGAGCAGCAGCCAGCGATGATTTCCCTGGGTTAGTGGGGAAAATCTGGAGGAAGGAGACAAAGACGAGGCTGGAATTGGGGGACATTTGTAGAGGGCGATGAGTTCCAGGCCTGAGATTCGAATATATTTCCCTCAAAGCTCCAACGTCGTCGTCGTCGTATAAAAACATAAAAGAAAAAGAGAAACTTTTCGCGCGTAGTTGCCTTTTAAAAGCACCAAAAACGTACCCACTAACTTTGATGTTCTTATATCGTTTGCTCTCTCCTGCCTCAAGACATTTCAGAAGTTTTTCTAAGGCGACCTGGTTTCTGGGTTACCCAAGAAAAGTCGACTTATAATGTTCTTGGCTGTGAATTCAAATTGAAAGAGCACAAAAATAGATTCCCTTGAATATATTAGACACACTTAAAAAGTATCTAATACATTTGAAATGTTTATATTTTGCTGTATGTACTACGAAGCCTTTCTAATGTAATTACTATTTCTTAGTGTTATTATTTTTATTTGTTAAGAAAAGGCAATACATATCATATCCAATGATCTAACAAATCTTAAAGCATTAAGTTTGCTCACAAATATGCAAACTTAATTTCCAAAGAGCGCCAGAATACACAAGGGGAAATGAATTGTGTGCTTTCCCAATTCCGGTTTATTCTTCAAATCCTGTAAGTATTGTTTTGTGGCTAGAGTAAATAAGCAAGGCAATCGTCTTTTCCTGGCATCCCCCTTATGTAAACTAATAAATCAACTTGCCATGTATGAAATAAAGAACATTGGATAGCAGTCTTAGGAGCATTTCCACAACCGGAATTGGATTGCAGCCGGAACACCTGCTCGTTGGCTGGCCAACAACGAAACGAAATCGTTTAATGGCAATTTTCATGCATCGAAACGTGCAAATTTTCGGAGCTCAACATGCAGACGAGCATGTGCTTCCGGGGCTCCTTATCCCATCCGTGTGTCCTTTCTGGCGCCTTTGTTTATCCTGTTGCCCATCCCGGACCATTCCAGCCACTGCCATGGCGTTTTGGCAGTTGTTGTGCGTAGTATTTATCCATCACTGACAATGTCAAATATATTGCCCATGATGAATGACTCTGCGGATTTGATGAATGTGTTCTGCGGCTTGGGCCTGGTCCTGGTCCTGGGCCGACAAGCTCTGCTCTGCCCATAAAAAGCGGCCATGGCAACGCCAAATGATTTATAAAAATTCGAACGGAATGGCGCATTCAGTGCAGACACGTCACTTTTGATGTAGGCCCTCAATTGCGGCCCTGCCCTTGGCTTTTCCAAATCAAACAATAGCGAAAATGTTTGTGTTTCCCGCTCCCCGCGTGGCTGTGGAAATATTTGCGGAATTTAAATCGCTGGCCCATGAATCTGACAAATGCCTTACGATCTTGTTCGGCTCAATCTCATGAGTAATCCCCAGGGATTATCGCGAATCAGAACATTTCCACTTTCCCGATTGCTTTCCCGATGATGCGCCATAATTTTCATTGCCATTATCAGACGGTAATTTCATTTAGCAAGTTTAAATATTTTTACGGCCACAGCCAGCTGAAGGGATAAGATAATAAGAGTAAAGAGGAAAGGATGAAATGAAATTATTATTAAGAGCCTGGCCAAGCAATGTAATTGCAGTTAATGAAGTTGTTAAAATACTAAATAAATAAGGCACTGTCGGCAGAGAGGAGATGCAATAAAATAAGAAACCGAACGATATAAATTTTGTATACCAGGCCAGGGCAGTCGGATGGGCACGTTCGAGCAATAATGGCTGCTCGATTTTAATGAGAAATACGTAGGAATGACCCGTCCTGGGTCCTTGGGCCCCTCACATATGTGTGGCGAAAGGTCAAAGGGAAAAGGAGTTGTGCTCCATAAGTCCATCTTGCCAATTAAGGGACTCCGAGACCCTTAAAGACAGCTCCTACTCGTTCCACAACCTTTGGACAACTATCTCTCACTGCCCTGCTTGTGTCCTTATTTCCTTGTATGAGGTATGAAAAATGTTGCGGTAATTACATTTAATGCAGCACGCAAGAAAGGAATGGGGAAAAGTGAAACAATTCTCATTAAGATTGAGATATGTTCATGGAGGGGAATGGGCCACCCACATTGTAGGTGGTTTGTTGTGATTGTTGTTACATGCGAATAATTTAAATTAATCAAGCGGAGAGGATATATTCATGACAGCCTTTTAATTGAGGAATCAACTATACATATTTGACCTTATAAAGACACTGAAAATAACAAACTGCTGTAATAAATGTATTATTTTAGATAATTCTTTTTTATAAAACAGATTTAGCTATGCAAAATGTTGCAATAAATTCCTAAAACTATAAACAAAAGCAACTTTTTATTCGTGTTTCGTGGCAGAATCTTGAAAACCATTAGGCCCGGCCAACGGCTGCTGGCCATTGGGCAACGAATATCGGGGAGCCGAGCCTCATCGTTCCCTCGTCGATGCCGCAAGTGCGTTTAATGATTCAAAGCTAGTCCAGCTAGACCGTCGGATAGGCCATTAACTACAGGCCCCGTCCATGTTTTATGGCCACGGGAACACGTTCAAATTGAATACCAGCCGCCTTTTTGAACCGAAAACTTTTTTCTCATTTTAAAAACTAAGGGCGGGAGACAGTCCTGGGCCCGTGCATGATTTTTGACAGTTAAATACATTGCATTGAGAGGAGCGACTTTAATTCGAATTTTGTGTAATTCAATTGCGCTCGAAATGACTGTGCGTGTCGAGTCCTTTGCTGTCCCGTCCTTGGCCGGCTTCCAAGTGCCCAGGGCCAGAGCCAGAGCGAAAATGTGATCAGAAAAACATTAATGCGACAATTACGACATTTTTAATTGTTTTCAAGTTGCGCTGTATAGCAATGCGGGAATGACTGTCATCCCTCCCATTGCCATCCGCAGAGTGTCCTTGCCCGAGAATGGGTAATTAAAAACGTGTTATGAAGCAGGAAGGAGTAGCGAAAGAAGTTGGAAAAAACTTGGCTGGCTGGTTGGGTAAACACGGAACGCGTTAATTGCCACTGTTGGTCGAAATAAATGTTCACTTTTGGAGAATTTACTGCATAAACCGAATGACTGATGAGGTTATAAATTATTTCCGGCGGCAATAAACACACAAAAAGGAACTATAAAGTAAGAATGGGGCCACTGTCAATATTACAAGCTAACAAATTATCGATTTTGTGTACCCTGTAAAAAGGTATTTCCTATTTGTAAACAATGTTTTAGGTTTTCAGAGGGAAAAAGTTATAGCAGAATATATTTTCTTTAAAGTATAATTTTTTTTCTTTAAATTATATTCAATTATATTTCTGGAGAATGCTCCAAGTTAAGTACGAGTCTAGTGCTTTCCCCAGGGTATTGCCTGCCCTGACTCTACATACTATAGTTTTCACTTTTTGTTCGACCTCTTCTCAATTATAAAAGGCAGGAAAAAAATCGTATGGAAAACGCTGTGGAAGTTGGTGGAAATTTCATTAAATTTTCATTTCTAATTTTCCAAATGGATTAACGCTAAAAGATGCAGAAATCTTTCATCATAATTAGCACGCGGCGCAGGCACGCGCCAGAGCGCAAAAAGGGGCGGCGAGGTGGAGTGCATAGTTGTCCACTACTTATACATACATATATATATATATGTATGTACATACGTATTCGTACATATATATTCCCTGCTCGCATCGTGTCCTTTTTTCGCCTCATTTTCATTTGGATTTTTTGCCCATTCCCTTTTTTTTATCAATTTTTTTATGCTTTCGTTTGTTCATGTTCTTTGTTCTTGTTTTCCACGGCCTTGGGCCCCTTTGACTAACTTATTTTGAACAATTTTCCGCACTCTCCGGCCGCCCCAGCTCTTTAATTAAGCGAACAGATAGAAATACTCTGAAATATGCTTTAGTCTGTTAAATGGAAATCATAATGAGATCAGGGCGGAAAAGCCAATCCAATGAAGACGGCACAAATGAGGCAATTTTGTCTCTGATATCCATTGGCTTTCATCAATTAATTGGTCGAGATTTATGAGCAGAACTAAAATTGTATCCAGCATAGCTTAATAGGGCTTTAGTTTGGCCATATATTAAGACCAGCAGAGTCCCTTAAAGCGAAAGCTAGTATTATTTGAGTTTGAAACTGAGCAAATACAATAATTTTATTGAATGTACATAATACCCTGTGCATATTTCAAGCTAGAGTAAATCTTATTTAATTAAAGCCAACTTTCCAAAGCTCTTTTTTAGTTCTCCCTTCTTCGAAACTTGAAAAGAACTCATTTGGTTTTGTTGCAAAATTACGAAATACTGTCACGTATGTATGTTTTGCTTTTTAGAATATTACCAGAGACCAGAAGCCAGAGGACAAGAAAATGCATATCAACTTCAAACATAAATTTGGGTCAGAAAGTTTAATTTAAACAAGTGTTGTCGTTGTCGTTGTTTTTGTTGTTGTCGTTGTCGTTGTCGTCTTTGGGCTGCTGCGTTGATACTTATGCCATCTTTGTTGTTGCGGCCAGAGGAGCCAACAACATCACGTATACGCAGTGTAACACAAAGTACAAATAAATTAGTTGCACTCAAGGCGGATGGGATTGGCAAAGACTCTGAGATTGCTCATGGGCTGGTATGGGTTGCGTTTGCCTGCTAAAAAGTTGGCAAACGAATGCCAGAAAGGAAATTTACTAATTTCAAAGTTTTGCACGCATTAACCTCGAAAATCTGTGTGCAACTTGAAGACACTTGCGATTGCAGGCAGAGGCGCCCCGAAAAACGCGGGAGTCTCCATCTTTCGTTGCGTTATGCTTGTGCAAATAATTTGGGTCACGAGCTGAGCAAGCAACAGGGATAGGGATTAGGATAACCGAGGGGTGTACATTAGGGTGAGTCGTTATTTCAAACTAAGAAAACTTATTAGGTCATACTCGAACTTTAAACAAATTTTAAGAATTTTAAGATAAATTCATTAAAGTTAAAATATAATTGTTTTATATAAATGAATTTTGGCTTTCATTTCTTCAACATTTGGCTTAAAAAGAACCACCCTGCTGGACATTGTACAACAGCTAACAAGTTAACGCTGCGTATACGTAACCCCTGAACAGGGCCAGGCTAAAAACGTCTAAGGACAACAACGACATGGGCGAGCGGCAGCCGACTCGAGTTGAACTATTGTCAAGTTTTAACCTCGATATGCAGCGATGTAAGATTAGGCGTCGCCTAAGCTCCTCTTCCCCCTGCGCCAACATGCTCCATGGAATGCAGCGCCTTGGGGGCAAAACAAAAATAAGTAGCAAAATGCCAGGCGAACTGAGCAGCAGTAGGAGCAGCAGCAGCTCACTGTCATGCCAACGCACGGGAGTGGAGCATGTAAGCATGGTCATGTGAGGCATCGCGGTGTCCTGGGATGTGGGCGGTGGCCGTTGGGGTAGGAGGCGGCTCGTGTAATCATGCAGCGCCGACGTGGTCGTCAACGACGACCCCTTGAGTGCATTACAACAATTGAAATTGCCGGGGCTGCTACCCAGACGGCGAATGCGTCGGCGGCTAAAGTGGGCTTAAGTAGGATTAGAGTTAAAAAATGTATGTATAGTATAGGGTTTTATATTTAAAATTAAAAAAAAATATATATATATAAAACTCTATCTAAGAATATATGATTTAGCAACTCTATTTAAATATTTTTTATTGTAATTTAGCTTTCAAAAGATACTAAGTATACAGATTATATTCGCTATTTCCTAGTTATCTCCCCATTGTCGTTGGTTGTCAGCAAACCAGGTTGAGGCTGCTGATAGGTGGGGAGCTCGTGGGTCGCTAGCCCTTTTTTGTGCACATTCAGCATTATTGTGGGCTCATGCACGAGTCGTGCGTCACTCCCCCTCGTCGCCCACTCATCACCATCCATTACAGCGCCCTCGACAAGTGTGTCAGGTCCAAATGACAGTCGGCGCTTGTTTCATGTCGCACAAGTTCAAAATCAACTCTTCTTGGCCGCCTTTTTGGGCCGAAGACTGGCACAGTTGGGGCAGCTTTAATAAAAAGAATTCGAAATCGTATTTAAGCTAATTTCTGCCGGAAACTCTGGACGCTCAGCAAATGCAACAAATGGCTATAAATAAACTAAACCCATGACCCCATTAAAAAATCAGAACAAAACTTGAGTAAATAAACCGAACAACTTTTCCTGGGCAACGAAAAAAGTTGGGGGAATAAACTACGAGCGAACTGCACTCAACTTGTAATGAAGTTTCAATATACAAATCAATAAGGACCAAATAGGCGGGCCAGGACGAGCTCCTCAAGCCCCAGGAGCTGGGGCGCTCGGAAAACACGAACAAAAACCAAACAACCTCAACTGCTGCAGCCGATGGAGCAACAATCTGTGAGATGCATAGACGAGGCCCACTGATGTTTGGGTCAGTTGCAAACTTTTTAGACTCTTTATTTCCGCAGACGGGAAATCAGGAGCGCGGAGAGGTGCCGGTTTTATGGTCAGAGTCGGCAGGAAAAAGTTAATGATGTCACTTCCACTTGGTCCGGAGACCCAAGACCGAAGACAGAGCCCCGAAGACATCCAGCCACCGATGCGAGTTGTGGCACACCGAGATAGAACGTGTGAAAAATACAAAAGTATTAAACTACAGCCGGGCACAGGAGCCAGTGGCACAGAAATCGTTTAAGCCACAGGAATAGGGAATAAGACCAACATGATTGCAGGATTTCAGATTTTCAAAAAAGTAATTCATACATGGAAGATCTACGAAATATAAAGACTTAATTTAAAAAACCATTTTCCTCCCTTGCCTAAAAAAGACAAGCCCTAATTGATGTCTATGCCTTCCTTTTTTCATATTTTCCCACTTGTTTGTGGCAACTGCTCAACCCTTTGGATGAAATTATAATCTGGCTCGAACATTTGGCTAATTGTAAGCGTTTAAATACGAAAACAATTACATCACTCAAACTTGAAGTGAGGGATGGGCAAGGAGGCTGCCGAGAAACACCAATAATCGCATGGCGCACTTAGACAAAATGCGAGCAATTAAATCTTTAATTCGCGCTTAAAAGCTGCTTTACCCCAAAAATCACCCGCAGTCATTTTCCCCCGTTTTCTGCTGGGGGTTGCCAACTAATTATAAAACGGATGCGCCTCATTTTGCCCACCCCCCGAAGGGTCCCCGTCTCCCGTTTAAGGGAGCGCTTTGTTTAAGGCCGCAAGTCCCAACCGAAAAAGGGACAGATAAATGCGACGGTCTGCTCCTAAAATAACAGTATTTTGCATAATTGTTGACCCAGAAAGTCCGAAAAGAAAGCAACAGCAACGAAACAGGGGAACTGCGCTCTGCAAGGAATGTAATTTCTTTTTCGTTTTCTTATTTTCCCCGGGCATTTCCCCCAGCCTTTTCCCGCGGCGCCGCTGTGAGAACCGCCAGTGATTTGTAATTAGGAAACGGCCGCCAACTGTCGCCTTGGTTTTGGCCTGGCTCGGACGCAGCCACGCCCCATTTGCACCGCAACGGAGGCGGCTGCTGGAGGCATTAGCGAACGTTAAATACCCAAGTGCCATCTGCTGAAAAAAGGTGACCGGCTAAAATTAAATGAATGAAAAGTGCTAGAAGAAAAGTGTAAAGCAATGACGGCGACGCCTGGCGCCCCCCCTTTCTCGCCATTTTCGCAGTTTGCGGCTTGGCGGAAAATGTGAAGGAAAAACGGATGAAAGTCGGGGTCGAAGTGGGGCAGCTCGGAAAGCTGTGGCAAAGATTCCGCCCAGTTGTGTGCGTAGTTGGCGAAAGTTTATTAAACATTTAAATTCACTCATTTCGCTTTGGGGACTGCTCCTTTTTCTTTTGGCAGGGGAAATGACCAAAATTGAAATTATTTCATGTCCGGTGTCACCATTTTGGTCTTCCGGTTCGGGTCCCAGTTTCGGGAATCGGCAGGCACCCTTTTCCTTTAAAATATATCCACTGATGCAGAACTTTTGAAACTTCATTTTCGGCGGAAATTTATAATTTTTGGGCCAGCGACCTTGGTGGGTACTTGTTTACTCGTGTCCTGCCTGCTTCCGGTTTTCCCGAGGCTACTTTTCTGTCTTTTGGTCCAGAGAAAATGCCTTTTTCCTTTCTGCATAATTCTGAAAAATATACTAAAAGAAGCTGAAAATATTCAGGAAAAACGTAGGGCTCTTGATTTATGATGTTTAATCCTTTATGAATTATTTATTTTATAATAGGTAAATTTACCATTTAAATTCCATCGATTCCACGTAATATTTGTAATTATTACTTATTATTATTTACAATTTTCCGTGAAAATACTATCGTTATTTTAAACTTGACCAAATAAGTAAGACAATACACTAATGGTCATCTTCACCAGTTCTTTGTATATTAATTAAAATTCTTGTCTAATGAATAATGAAACATAATAACAATAGTGAGATCAAAACTAATTCTAAACGAAATTCTGACAAATTATGTAAAAGCTCTCTAGCTAAAAACCATAGGTTGTAATCGATCCTAAATCTCAGAGCACCAAAAATGCTGAAAGCATATTAACAAATTTTTGGCAAATGACCAACATCGCTGCGGGGACGAAGGAAACACTGGATGAGTATACATCCTTGTCGGTAATAAAATCGCTTTTAAGCATAATCCTTTGCCAGCGCAAATCCCATTCAAACCGCTCGGCTTGGCTTTGATTCCGAAAGCCCCAAAAACTTCTGAGCCCTCAGATTGAAAGGCGTTTTTGTTGTCAGCCGCTGTGTGTGTGTGTGTGTGGTGAGTTGAAAGGTTCTTTGGCATTAGCCACCCACCTTTGCTCCTTGAGCCACCTTTCAATGCTTCACCTTGCGAAGAGAGCGCCCATAATAGGCCCCGCACACACACATACACGTACGCCCAGTCGCATTCAGGTGCACACTTATTAGAGGAAAAGCAGGTGAAACTCATCCTTGGGCGGTGACGTTGCACTCGGAAGTCAGTCAGCACTGGCAGCCCAGAAAATGGCAATAATGAAATCAAAATGTGAATGCCCTTTGCATTTCCTACTAGCAGTTTGACCCTGTTATGAGCTGCACTGTAAGAAATTAAAAGCTTTTCAATATATTTTATATAGAGTGCCTAAAAAAAGGTTAGGATATTTAAGAATGGCAATAAAAATATTTTTCTATAAATATATTTTAAGAAGTTAAATGGATTTCTTAAAAATTGATTGCTTTTTTTACAGATTGAAAGTCTAGCTTTTAGCTTTCATTTTCAGTGTGCAGCTTCTGTCTTGGCTGAAGCTGAATCCAAACCTGGTCAGCCTGGAGGCACTTCCTTTAGCTGCCACGCCCACTCTTTACGCCATCTCTTGAATAAGCTCTCATTAGTTTCCTTTTGGAGAATTATGCGGCTTGGCTGCAGCATAAAATTTGCATTTGAATGCAGGATTCGAAAGTTGAGACAAATCCTTGGCGGGAATTCTCGCTAAACTGGGACTACCTTTGTGTGTTGTTAGTAATGGGCAGTGGGTCAAACTGCTTATTCATATTATCAGAGTTGAAAACAGCTTAAATATACATAGAATTATACGTTATACTTACAAACTCTTAATTGTAGCACTTTCTAGTAAACCAAAGATGTTTTTAGCGTTTAAGGTTACCTTGTCATTATTTTACCACATTTTCCCAGCCATCTCTTTTGCGACTCATTTCCATTTAATTAATGCCCTCAGCTTCTAGTCTGGGACCATGGCAGGGATTTCTTTTATTTCGATTCCCCTCATTGTTTCCCCCACTTTGATTTGCTGGCCAGACACAATGAGCGGCCGCCAACAAATGCTGGGACATCGGTGGGGTCCTAATGGAAATGCGCAAATCAAATCCCTCAATCCTTTCAGTCACGTTTGTCCTTCATTTTGTGCCCAGAATTAGACAATACTGTTGACCTTGACCCGGTGTCCATTGTCAGTTTACTTTTCTGTGCTGGCTGAATTTGATACTCTTCACCCATACCAGTCCCAGCAGTTTCGATTTCAGTGTAAAAATGCACAGATTGATTTAATTTTTAACTAGCACAAGTTTTAAATTTGTGAAGCATTAATTCCGTTTCTTTTTTAAAACTATGATCTCTTTAGTTCTGCAGTCTGGTCACTCTAAAGGATATAGAGTGCCAGTGGAAATATTACATTTTCTTAGGGAAACTGTGGGTTCAAGAGATCATATATGTATGTATCTAAATACGAAAATGTCCTATTTACTGGAGTTATATTTTTAGAAGATAAATTAATAATTTTATTATTTAATAATTCCTGCAACGATTATCGATAAAAAATGCATGGGTATATCGATCATGACAGCTTATAGTGTGCTCCATCCCTCGTTGTTCAATCGAACATAACTTCAAATAGATACAAACTTTGCAAACTTTTCTTTAAAATTCATGATGGATTCGGAGTGTTCGCAGGATACTTTCTTCTGTTTTAAGGACGGCGAAAAGGATCTTATGGCCTACGAGGAGGAAGAAATGCTTGCCCTGGAGGAGATCCCGGATTCAACAATCGAAAATCAGTGTGATGTTATTAAGCCAGAAAGCAATGCATCCACAGCCAAGAAGCAGAATTTTTCTCTTCTGATGTCAGCCATTGACTATTTTAATCCAAGAGGTGATGAACCAGAGGAGGAATTGATGCATCCAGCGTGTGCGTCAACCCACCAACCTGAAGAATCGGACATCTTTGAGCTTCCCAGGGCCGGCTTTGTTATCGAAAATGAATCCACGTTGTCACTATCAGACATATCGCAGGCCGGTGACTTGGTAGGTGATATCCAGGAAGGGACTGCCATGTCCCCAAGTAAAATACCAGTTGTGGAAATGGTTTCCGGAGCAGCCCAAGAGGAGGATTTGGAGTCCAAAGACGACAGCAACGCTTGCCAAACGAGTAACGAGATCCATAATGAACCACAGCAACCGTTAACAGAACCACTGTCACATGTCGGACTGCATCTCTTTCACAATGAACAAATAATGCACCAAGCTGACTCTATTCTGGAGATCAACAACACGCCGGAGCGGACCAACCAAGAGGACTTCTCCTTCAATTGGATCGGTATAGCCGCCCAGTTGCTGGAAGCGGCGGCAGCTCAAATGGAGCCGAGATTGATTGTGCGCGAGTCAACTTTAACGGCTATTGCCAACGGTCTCCAGTTGTCCATTGCGTGCGGGTACGCAGAGGATAATGCGCTGATCGTGGACAGAGGCATTGGTCCAATGGTGGCTGACATACTCCTGGACAGCCAGACGGGCATCATATTGGGTTTCGCGGTGGCCCGACTGGTGCCACGTCCAATCGTCGATAGTTCTGGGTGCGAGCAGGGCTCGCTAATCCATCAGGTTATCCGGGGGTTCGCCATCGATGACAACGCAAGACACATCATCACAGAGGGCGTCGGTACTACCATATGGGAGGTAAACCACCCAATGCCATCGGGCGAATAGTTTACAATATTTTAAAGAAAGACTGCCTGGAGGTAAGGATGTACTTCCTAAGAAAATTAACTTAAGATTAAATAATATTTTGTAAGAAGAAAAGTTTAAGAATAAGTAAATTTATGCTAATAAAGAAGAAGTTCCTATGCTATTTAATTTTAAAATTTCAGAGAATGTATGTTAACTTTTAAACTGGATTTCAAGTCTGTTTAATCAAAGCTTCTGCTCTTTTTGTTAATAAACTTTCATTTTATCTTCACCCTAATTTTGTCAATACCTTTAGAAACCAAACAAAAGTTATGTATATATCATACAGCAACGACATATAATTTTTTACGATTTGTATACTTACCCTAAAACCAAGACACAGGCAATGAAAAGACCTTGTTAAGTTATTCAATTTTATTATTTTATTGTATGTAATTCAATAAATTTGTCAGTTAAAGTTCACATAGTTCTTAGTTTCGTTTACATATGTATGTGTAAGTATTCTCGTTCGTTATTAGTCGGTACTTAACAGTAAACTTTGCTATATCATGAGTACACTGTCTTTAAAATGTATTCCCCGACTTGGAGGGGGCTTCTGCGATTTTTTATTTACAATTAGTTGGGGGGTGTGGAAAATTACACGTATGTATGCCGAGCTATACGTTAATCGAGCTGATGAAAAACACTTAAGAGCTTAGAAATGTATTTTGATTTTGATTTTTATAGTACTTTCTGTGGTCATATATATACCGCTTAAATCTAACAAACTTTCATTGTTCAACATTCAGTTTTATGGTATGTTTCGTGTGTGTGTGGTGTCCAACTGGTCGTTGGGTGGCTTTTTGGCGGGAAAATTAAAGGCTAAAAGTTAAGTTTTAATGCGCATGAAGTGGGGGAGAGGGGTGAGGTTGGGTGATTCAAAGGCGGTTAGCCGCAGACCGCAAGCATTTGATGCATGCAAGCGGGAATGTGTTAATTGTCCACAGCCGTGGAAGGAATCCCCGGTTAAATAAACCCACCGCCTCGAATATTGACCGCAGATATTTATTTCCGCGGCTCTCCGTCTCGCCCAGTGGCAAAGTGTGTGTTTGCTCACCTCACAGCTGCTTGCGGTTAGCTCGGGCTTCAGGGGCTCAGGGATCAATTCGTTAAACGCCGAAAGGCGCGAACACATCAAGTATACGCGGGGTGTGACAGATGGCGGCCACCTTGGGACAATCGCACATAATTAATGCCGCTTTGATGGCATTGTTTCAGTCGGAGTGGGGGAGCGAGTGCCTGTGCGTGGCATGCACCTAATTGCAATTAAGTTGACGCTGCAGCAGCCTCCATTTCCACGCAAAGCCAGAGACCGAGAGCAGAGACAACTTTAATTAATTTCAGACGATTTTTATGGGATTTGCCGGAGCTGCAGGATGTGTGTGTACATGTGTGAGTGTGTGTAATTAAAAAGGACGTTAAGTGGATAAATAAATACGAGCCGGGCCTGCGGGTTCGGGCCGCACACGATGTTTACATTTTGTCCGTTTGATTTCATTTCACTTGTTTCTTTGACTGCCTTTGTTTTCCTTGTCTGTTGTGTATTTATTTATTTATTTATTCATTTATATATATTTATTTATTTGTATCGTTTAAATGCAATTCATTAGTGTTTGGAATACTTCTCTGCTTGGGATCTGCCATTTATATTATTTGTATATTCAATTAATTTACAATTTTGTCGAACAGTTTCGCAATAGAGTTATATACAGTTCGCGAGTCAGTCCGCCGCTTCACACAATAAATTTACTTTCGTTATCAATTAAATTGTTTTTGCTTTTTGTTTCGCATTGTTTTCTGTTACATTCTGTGTCGGCTGTCCATTTCGATCAATGCCTATGTATTTGCTATAATTTTTTCCACCCCATGCAATTATTTATTTTATGCACTTTGCTTTTTCCCGCATGTTTCGAGCTTGTTCGTGAGATAAGAGCACATAAAATAGAGTTCCATAAATTGGCTATGCAAATGTTTACGTTGTCCCACACATATCGGACAGTTCATAGTTGTGGTTGTGGGCGTGGTGCCGTGTGTAATAGATGGATAATGTTAAATAAACTCCTCGAAAAGCATATAGACTCCTCTGATCCTTGGGACGGCCTATTCCTGGGTATACAATTTGAAGAGAGGAAAGTTCTATCTCGAAACGAACTCTAGTAGTATTTGCTACAAATAATAAATATTCAACAACTGCCTGGGCATCCGTAGAGCAAGAGGAGTGCGAGGAGTGCCAGAGATTTGCCTAATTGAAAAGTTCACATAGGAAGGAGACGGCAAATGTTGTTCCAGACTCCAATTGCCATGCAAATGCATTCGAGTTGATTTGGTTTTTTTTTTTCTGTTTTTCAAAAATGCGTTCGTTTGATGGCAATTGCTCCTCCTGCGCCCCGCCACACTCCCCGACTCACTCATGCGGCCCGAATGGGTTCAGGATATCGATGCAATTTCACATCGGACTGCATAAATATTTACGGTTATGCATTTATGCAAACTTTCTCGGTATTTGCCACAAAACAAAGCTCCCCGAAACCGAAAACGAACCTCAACCGAAAAACCAAAACAAGAACGGCACAACAGAAATCAGTTAGTAGGAGTCTGCCTAAGACTAGGGGCTTACAAGCTAGTTTGCTTAGAGCCGGTAGAACTTACAATTAGCTGGGGTTAGGGGCCAGGGTTTAGGGGTGCAGGGTTCAAGGTTCGGGGGTTAGGGTCTCTGGTCTTGGGTCTCGAAACTGCCAGCGGTAATCCGGGGATTATGGACTTATCCTCTATACGTATTGGTTATTAGTTAGTGGATAAAATCAACTAGCTTACAACATGCACTCGATTATTACGTTTACTCCATTTCGCCTCCTCTTCCGCTATGTGTGTGTGGGTGTCTATCAAATTTATTTGGTTTTATACTTTATCCGTTGGCAGAGTTGTGGGTTCCCCATCTTCTCCTCACTACCGAGTAGTAGCTGCTGCTGTCCTGGCCTTCAGTTCGGCTTGGGAGCCGTGACATGTCATGTGCGATGGCCCACTCCGATGATGATGACGCCGAATAGGAGGGCCAGGATGCTGAGGGCATAGGCCCGGGTGGTGGCTGCCGACGAGGTGACCGCCGAGGCCGATGATTCGCCTAAGAGAATTCAGAAGAAGAAATCAAATATCTTTTCTACACTGAACAAAAATAAGCCTTGATTATACAGAAAAATGCTGAATATTCCAGTTAATCTGGGCTATAAGACAGCATTCCGTGTGCTCAAATATTTTTCTCTATGCACAAATTTTGGCTTTGGAACTCACCATTTATTATGTTCAGCGTTACGGTCGCACTGGGGCTATTCGACGGGCTACATGTGTAATTGCCAGTATCGCGCTTCTTGGCCGACTCGATGATTAATGAGCCAATCTGCAGCAGGGGAAAAGGACACAAAAACACACACATACAGTTACAGAGTGGCGGATTCAAGTGCCCAAGGAAAAGTTCGGAAAGTAAAGATAAACACAGGCAGTTTTCATTCGGACATGGGCACACGTATTCCAAATATTTGGCATGCGCGCCGGAACAGACTTTTCGAGCCTTGGCACGGGGGGCAAAAAGTTATGGCCAAGGCAATTAGGCGAAATGCGACAAAACTGAAACTTTTGCGAAACAATATTATAATTTTCGTTATTTTTTTTTTATGCTTGGCAGTGGCAGAATGTAGCAGGAGCCAAGAAGCCATTGGAAACTGAGAGTAATTAAATTAAAATCAACAAGGGAGTCTTTGTGTTCTGGCTAAATGGAGCCGGGAGAAAGCGAGGCTTTGAAGTTACAGATGGCGAAAAAATTAAAAGAAACCCAAATAAATACAAATCTTCTTGAGAAGTTTTTAAAGTTATAAATAATACGTCTTATAAAGAAAGATAATCTAAAGAAAAAACAAGACATTATTAATAATTAAAGTGAAAAGAAACAGGTTCATTTGACAGAGCTCTAAATTATTTTATATACATTTTGCCAGGTTAACTGAGCTAATTTCAGAAAACTCTAAACCGTGTTTGGTATTCATCTTATCTGCTGTTCCGCTGAGTGTACTCACCGTGCTCTGGCCTTCGCCGGAGGCCTCCGGCAGGTTAGGATCCAGCTGCGTGCGATGGCGGCGGGAGTCGGCCGCCAGTTGCTCGGCGCCGTGGTACCACATGATGAAAGTGGGCGGCTCCAGGGCGCCGCGGACGATGCAGCGGAGCACCACGTTGCTGCCTGCCTTCACATAGCGGTCCGGCTCGCCCAGGATCTCTGTGCGGGGAACTGTAGAAACAGAAAAAAAAAAAAAAAAACAGAGAGAGCGAATGAGCGTGGAAGTGGCAAATTCTGGGCTCCCAAATTGTGTCATTTCGCTAATCTATTGAATTAACAGCTGCGAGTCACGTCGCACACGTAAATCTGGCTGTGGCAGGGCGGCACTTCACCTCCGCTGCTTCCTGGCTGTGCCCAAAGAAAATCCACTTTTCAATTTTTCACTTACTGACTCTGGCATGAACTACCCCCGGATGTCCCTCTGGCCCGGCCCGCCTTCGGGGGTGATTTTTGGCCAACAGACACGCACATGCATAACAAACTAAGAGTTGTTTCAAACAAAAATAGAAGAAAAGCAGCAGCAAAAAAGGCGGTGAATAAAAAGCACACAAAACGAAAACAAGTTGGAAATGTTGGCGCATACATTTTCACACGACCTTCCCCGCACCACAACCCACTCCTCCGCATCCTCGAGCTGGGCGTCTTCATTTGCTTGGGCAACGTGCAGCGACGTGAGCTTTGAAATTTGACAAAATCACGTATACGCCGAGTTTTCACTGCTGTTACACAAAAATGTGCAAAATGAGTGCGCCGAGAATTTACACAAAATGCCCAAGAGAGTATCTAGCAAGTTATGTAGTTCCAGATGCAGCAAACAGCCTTTTTAAAACATTTTAAAAAATATTTAAAAAGTAATAAAGAATATGTGGGCCAAGGAAAATCATATGAAAAAGGATTTTGATATTAATTTTTGTTTAGAGTAAACAACATTTTGATGAAAAATATTTTAAGCAAACGGTTTGCTTATTTTGATTACTTTCCTATCGTCAGATTTTATATATATATTTTTTTAATATGTGAAAAATACATTTACAGCAAACAGCCTTTTTAAAACATTTTTAAAAATATTTAAAAAGTAATAAAGAATATGTTGGTCAAGGAAAATCATATGAAAAAGGATTTTGATATTAATTTTTGTTCAGAGAAACAACATGTTAAAGACAAATATTTTATGCTAAAGGTTGGCTGATACGGATTACTTTTTATCAAAATATTTCCTACATTTTCAAGCTTCTTAATTTTTAAAATTGAGTGGCAAGTACTTTGACTTTTTATTTGGAAAATATCACTATTATTTTGCTCAGAGTTGTACCTTTGAGAGCCGCATATATCGACGTTTGTACATGCGAATATATAGATGTACATATGCAGTCGTGGAACACGCGCCATGCTCTGGTTTGACACCAAACTGTGTCAGCTTGTCAAAATCATCATGTTGTTGTATGTTAGTTTTCCAGCTGCTTGACTGGAGATTCGCGACACAGCAGCGCAAAAAAAAAACTAGGAAAATGGAAAAAAAAATATGTCAGCTGAAGCAGCAGCAAGTGCAATGTTATTAGCAAACGCTCTACTTTATCACCCACGCAGCTTGGCCCTGGGGATTCCCCTTGTCCTATGGATGAGTAATTTTCGAGGCAGCAAAACATGAAATGAAAATTTTGCAAATTGCGACACGCATATGGCCCTAATTAAGTTTAGCTAGATGGGGGTTTGGGTAATTAGAATTTAAAGTTTAAAATTCATTTAGCCAAGTATATTAAAGCTTAGAAAGTTAGCAAAACTTTTTTATGTTCTTTTTATTTACCTCCCTTCACAGGAATAAAGAAAACCAATGTCCCTTACCAATCTGAATGGCAGTAAAGTCAAGTGTTTCTAAAGACACATTTTCCAATTAATTTAATTAACATCGTCGATAGCCAAACTATTATGCTGCACCTTTAGAAATATTATTGACACGCCGTCGAAAGCGAACCCCGAATGAAAACCGCAGAAGCCCGAGAACTTTGCAAAGTTTTGACCGCACTTTCAGCTAATTCCCGAGCACAAAGGGAAGGCCGCCAGTCGAGGGAATGGACTTGGTTAAGAGTGTCAAGCGAATTGCAGCAACTTAAATTAATTGAGTTTATGGCGAAATGCTTTTAGGGAAATTAGTCGGGGGAGGTGCGCAGACATCACAGGGATATTGTCACTTCTGATGGTGGGATAAGGCATCCTCCCCAGATATATGTATAAGCAAAGTAAAACCAAAAGAAAACCCCGAAATTGGCTTTGGCCATACGAGATTAGCAGCAAATTAAATAAGCAGACCGAGCCAGCTTGGAATGAATAAGAAAACTGAAGCCCGGAGGATGAGATGAGCTGGGCAGAAAGCGAATCTCATAAAACCAAATCTAGTTTGTCGTTCAATGATGCAGAAAAAAATATATTCATTCATTCCACATTCATGTGTATGTGTGTGTGTGTGGGGGCCACGGTGGATGTGAAAGTGTTTTTCCGCTGGAAAATGCTCTCTGTAATAAAGATAAATCTGCCAAGTTAACCGGCGAAAGTTTAAAAGATTATTACAAACATTTTCGGTTAAGCAGACTTGATGCTTTTACTTTTTTTTTCTTTTTTAGGGCTTTAACAACGATTTGGCTCCATTGTGCTGCCCATTTCGGTGACCTAGAAACTTGAGTAAATGAACCAAAACCAGAGAAACTGACATTTTAACCAGCAACAAAGCAAACAAGCATCCATCCCCAGCCCCCGCCCCCGCTAACATAACAAATTGACCGAAAACTACGAGCCTATTACCCCAACTTTGGCTCCAGAACCGAATCTGGCCCAGAAATCAAGCAGCAGGCTGGCAAAGGCCACAGCCTCAACATAAAACCCATTGCCAAAGACTCGGAATCGAAATCAAAGGGGGTTCTTGGGGCTGATCCTGGGTGGACTCTGCCTCGGTGGGTGGCGCAAAAATCGACAACATGCAAAGGGAGTTTTGGCCGTTTGCACAGACAAAACGATGCAATAAATACAAATTACATGGCAAAGGCACAAAATCAGCCAAGCAGCGCGACACCAAGGAGGGTGTGGGTGAAGCTGCTCCTCCTTCTCCTCCTCCTCCTCCTGCTCCTGCTGCTGCTGGGAAAAGCGAGTGCGAAAAACTGCAAAGGGGTGGCGGTGAATAGGTGCTGCCGATAATGGTTATGGCCGGTCGAATTGGTCGAAAAGGAGCAGGCAAAACAGAGTGGGCCAGAGCAGAAGAGGAACAGGAACCGGAAGGGCCACGCACAGCCGAATTCGACTTCAAACAAACAAAGGCCGATTGGACCGGACCGGGCCGGGGCTGTGGAAATGGCAATGGAAATGGATGAAGGCCAAACGACTGCAAATAATGGCCGAGCAGACAGAGACGACAGATCGGGGCGAGAGAGCGAGAGACAGATAGCCGAATCCCTGCCGGGCATGAATAGAAATCCTTTATGCTTAAACTTGTCGTTAGATTAACGCAAATGTGGCCGCGCATACAAAATTCAGCTGGGCGAATATTCTTGGCTCCAGATGGATACCTGTTGGGTGCCACGCCCAAGCTTTCCTTACGAATTTTCCAAGAGAACACCTTAAAAAAAAAGTGGACTCTCATTATTTTACAAAGTAATACAGTTTGTGAAGCAAAATTTTTTTTTTTATAAATGAAATACATTTTCATAAAATTTTAAATTAAATTTAGTTTTCAAAAAACTCGTTAGAATTTTTACGAAATCTTTATATTTTTGGTGACTTTTATTTAAGGTGTACTGTGTACACGCACACATGGGTTTGTGGCATACATGCGCAAGTGTTTAGCATACAAATTAGCTGAGCCGGAAATGCGAAAATCACTTTTTGGCAACACCATTATCCAGTCTATTGCCCTTGCCCTGTTCTTTTTACCCCAGCTTTTGCCGCAGCTCAGCGTGTGTCCTTTTTTTTTGTCGACAGGCAGGCAGTCAGGCAGCTCCTTGGGCTGGATCTCCATAAAACCAAAGTGTTAGTTGGATAAAAGAAAATTCAATTTGTTGGCTTCAAATGCAAATTGACTTTTTACTTTCACTGCTTTGCGCCCAGCTCTGCGCCCCCCTGTCGTTGCTATCTGAGAGCGAGTAAATTGACCTTAAATTGTCAAGGAATTCGAAACGAGGCTATAATTCCCGGCCAGAGTTGTGCCATTTTGCCCCAAGGAATGTCGGCGTGAAACAAAGCTCAACCGCAAAACGGACAGATAGCCTGGGAAAGTTGCAACAGCAATCCATTCGAATGAATGCATCCGTGTCATAGATACAATTCGGAATCCAATACGAGTGGCCAAAAAATATTCACACTGATTTCTGTGTGTCCTGGCCCGGAGCTATGCGGTTGTTATTGTGGAGTGCAGATAAATATATGTGCGTCATTTCATATCAATTACAGGACCACCCGGCACATGCACCGCTGCCCCCGACTGACATTTACATTGTTCATTTGGCCTGCCGCTGCTGCTGCCTTTCCTTCCGGTATGCAAACATGACATTTAATTAACTTTTTACCAGAGTGAGAGCCTGGCCAGAGCCTGAACCGAAAACCAGAATCCAGCACGTAAAAGTTTTCTCGTTAAAAAACTTGACCGACCAAAGAAATGCTCCGTCTGTTTTCGGGGCGAGTGTGTGTTTCCTCACTCATTTCTTTTTTTTGTCCTGTTTGCTTCTTTTGAGCATTTCAATGGGCAATGGTCAGCAGCCGCAATTTGAATGCAATTTAGTGAGTAATTTGAAATGCAGCAGCAGCCGCACGGAACATGCAAGCATCTCGGCCTCTCTACTCATGTGTGGCCCTGCCCTTTGTGAGGGGGCTGCAAAGTTTTCGCATTTGCGGCCGCTTGACCTTCGCCCTCCGCCCAAATTACACACTCCAACTCACCCGAAGAGCACCCATGTCTGGCCACAAGCTCATATTCATAACCGAAAGTCCAAGTATTTCGTTTTCATGATCATGTTCATGGCCTCGTGCCCATGGCCCTGACTTACCCACAACTTGCAGCTGGACACGCGCACTGACTTTTGGCTCCGTGGACACCTGGCACTCGTAGGATCCAGCGTCGCGAGCCTGGACGTACTTGATCTGCAGTGTCCAGTACTTTTCCGGCTGCTTAATAGCCAGGAATCGCTGGTCGGCAATGAAGACGGCTCTGGAAAAGAGGAAAATACATCGTAAGTAAAGGCTACTTAGAAAAGTTATTAAAATCAATTCCAACTTTTAAGCAAAAAGCTATTTTATATATTTTTATGATTTTCAAAAGTCTAAAAAATGTTGCCCTGCATTGTAGAGTTGGATAAACACTTCTATGCTTCTTTTTAGATAATACAGCTGCAACTAAAGGTAACAATAAACAGGTAACAGGGAAGCTACAAGGTAACTGGCAGCCACAGACCATTCCAACGGACTTTAAGCGCCCATATAGCATAAATACTAAACAAACGAACAATGGCAGCAGACCCACTTAGTCGAGTCCTCGCTAAGTCCGCTACTAATGGCCACTCAAAAGACACTCAAAGTTATTTAGTTGCGGCATTTAAGCGGCAACTCAGTGAGAGAAGAGAGGGTTGAATACAATGTTGCGTGTTTGGGGCAGCATGCAAATGTTGTTGCTTTTCAGGGGGGGAAGGGGAACACAGTACTAAAATAAGTTGTGTTTAATGTCATTGTTGCAATATTTTTGTTCCTTCTTCCTTGTTGCTAGCCCCAAGGCTGGCTCCCTACGCTCTGTGGAATTGCCCTCTGCACTTTGCCTAAAGTGCAAAAATGCTTCCGTCATTTGGCTAAAATGCAGCGAGGCAGTCGCCTCGGCCACGCCCACTGCACACATGCGTTGACATTGCTTATTATGCGCCCTAAAACCGACTCTTGACTTGGACCCACCCCGTGGACCCGGTCATACAGCCCCTCACTAACAAGTTTTGATGCTAAACCCAGATTAGACCCTTGCGTTTTGCACTCGTAAAACTCGACATTTTATGACTTTTGCCATTTCCTCGATGTCCGTGCTTCCTCCCTCCCCCTAAACTATACACCCCTCGCCGAATTCCTTATCAAGATTTTGTAGTTACTTTATAATTTTCATTTCATTTTAAAGTTTTCCCCGCAGCGCTTGACTTTTCCCGGTCTCGTTTTTTTCGGCTCGGAGTCCTCCGTTGTACCATAGTCGCCACATATATTTTTATACAACTCCTTTCGGCCTGTCCCTTATTTTGTGGCTTTCTCGTTGCTCAAGTGCTGGGAAGTGACCCGATGCCGCATAAGTTTCCATCTGCAATTTATTGTTGAAAAAGGAAACTCTGTGTGCGCCGGTCCGCCTTGCTTTCCCTTTGAAAGGGCCACTCGGATACTCCGGTTAGTTAGTTGGTTGCATGCAACAAACATTCCTTCAAGTGGCCTAATCAAATGGGTGATCCCATTGAGATTTCTGGGAATTCTGTGTGGAGTTTAGGGGTTTACACCAAGGGCTCAAAAGAATGGAATGTGCTGAGACTAGCTTTTGGGCAAATGTTTTATTCAAACTTTAAGGCTACGAAGATCTTTCAGCCTTTTCGATTTATATAATATGTCAAGAGTCTTGCCTAAGAAAAAGCATTTAAATATATATATTTTATGTATAACCATGCAATCTTGGCTACTGAAAACTCGAAACTTTTCAATTGATTAGCTCTATTTGTGTTATTTTAAGACCTTCTCAGCTTTAAATTCGAAAGACTGTCCTTCCCTAAAGGTAAATAATTTCCGGAAAACTGCTGGCTAGGGTGTCCTTTCGCAGCAGCCATCAAAGGAGTTTTTCACTTTAACCTCAGACGCACAAGTATGTGCAATGATTCTCTCCCCTCGCCGGAGAATTTCATTTCCTCCGCTTCGGTTATCTCATCAGGCGATGCCGTTGCAGCTTGTTGTGGTTGCCACTCGGAGAATCCCATTAAGAGGCAGCTCATCTCCTGCTGCACATGCAGCTCCTGGGTGGATGGGTGCGTGGGTGGCTCACGTGGTCTGTCTGTGGTGTCTCCCCAGATAAGAGATAACAAAGTAGCCGAGCAACACCTGGATGGGTAATTACCAGAACCGCCGCCCAAGGACTTGCTCCTTGCTCCGCCTTTTGGGGCAAGTAATCCATTGTGGCGACTGGGGGCGAGGGAGAGCGGGCTATAAATTGGGGAGAGCATGTGTCCAGTGGCAAACAAAGGGCGCCATTGCACGTGACATTTATATGATAGTGTAAACACATCATTTGCGCTATTATACAGCACACTCCATCCTGAAAGTTTTTGAAATCTATTCCCATTATGCTTGATATGCCGGGAAACTGCTGGCGAAGGACAAACAGTTGGGCTCCTTTCGAGCGGGGCAAAAAGAAAACTTTCTAGATAAATGTGACAGAAGACACTGCTCCAGTAGCAGGAAAGAAATCGCTCGCTGCGACTCGCCTCGACTCGACGCACACAATCATCTGGCGGCGGAAGCAGCAAATGCAGGAAGACTTGGCCCCAGGATGGGCGGCTAACTGGGGCAGGAGGACCCGTGGAGCCCGCTCTGGTGGGCACTGCAGGAAGCAATCAGTAAGGACACTATCTCGGCTAAATTTCAATGCTCGCCGCCCAGCAATGTTTGCCTGCAGCCAGCCAGTCATTCATTCCAGCCCAGCCATTCATCCTGGCTTTCACAGAGTCCTGCCACACACTCCCTGGCGCGGTCCAGGGCCCTCAAACACACACACACACATATGCGAGCAGCTACTCCGCCAGGACGACAAACAGGCTGGCTGTCTTATCTAATGTGAAAGGTTCATTGGTTTTACTTTTCTATCAAAGTAATAAGCTGGAAATGTTTGCCTTGCCACCCTGCAGCTCAATACGCCCCCAAAAGGCAAACGTGGCTAAAACACAGGATGTGGGGCATGCACATAGAGAAATGCTGCTAAGATGGCTAATAAAAATATAATTTCTAACCATTAATTAGTTGATATCATCGAAATTGATAAGTAATACTGGTGTTTCCATAAGTTATTAATGTTTTGAAAAGTTAGTCCATCCTTATAATAATATTTTTCTCAGTGCCAAGAAAGAGACAGACTGAGAAACAACAACATGCCGAGTCGGAGACAGTTTGTAGCAAAGTTTTACTGGATTTCGAGGAAGGGAGAAAAAATGCAATGAAATTGCACACTTGCGTTTCCGCTTCGCCTGTCATACAGGGAACACGGCAGAAAGGACATCTCCACAATCAACATCCAGCATTCAGGCATCCACAAGCTGGAATCATTGATGACACACCTGCAACTGCTGCTCTAGGACACGCAGATTGGAATTGAAAAGGCTCTTCGGATGCTGCCGAGTTAGTGCTCTTAATCAATTTTGTTCTAAATGGTTTTCGCCTCAATTGAATTTACAGAAATATGTACAAGGAGACACAAAATGTCCAGTGTTTATCTAGATTTAGACAAGACTTTAAGGTGACCTGCAGGTGAGGAATCAACTTATACCAAAATTATGGAATATAGCATTTAATTGAAATGCAATGTTATATCCCATACCTCAGGCATTTAAGATTAAATGTTTTCGGTTTAGGTCAATGTCTACGGGTCATTGATCTGCTTCGTTTGGCTGTCATTAAATTCAGACTTTGTGGCCGCATTTTCACAACTCATAATATTATAATTGGCAAATGTCACTACTGCTGACTGCCAATTATTATTTTCATGCATATGCCAGGAATGTCTCTGACAGAGCGATGGCCATCAGTAAATCACTTGCAAATATGTACACTTAAGTACGCGGCATTGGAAACTGCGCCTGTATCTCAGTAATTACGCAAATATTTATGCTCGTCTGTAAATTATTGTGTTTGTAGCACTTGTGCTGTCAATTAAGCAAAATAACAGCAGCGGGTCCCCAAGGCAACCAGAAACGGACATCGATATTAACGACTCTGGATGGGACGGGTGAGAATTGATTTGTAATTGTCAGCAGAAACACGTCCAGGGCCGCTCTCAAATGCCAGGAAATGAGTTTGTTAATTACCTGTCAACGGTCAAGATGTGTCCATCCCGCAGTCGGATCCAGGACACCGATTTGTTGCCCAGCTGCTTGACCTGTGGGAATAAGAGAGAAATATGAATGGATTATTGCGGCTGGGACTTTATAGATTTTACATTAATATTAAAAATTAAATGGACTCGGTAATAAATGGGTGGGTAAAAAAAGAACATTAACAGTAGGTATATATTCCTGTGATTTTATTTATTTAAAGAAATATGTTACATTTTAAAAGCATCGGCGTAATCTGGTTGTTATTGTTATTAGCAGCTTGTTATATTTGTTACCAATTTTACTGAATACATTATATGACAAATGCCTTAGATAATTAAAATTTGTAATAGAGAAATGATTCAATACTATCCTAGTAATATTATTGTGCAAACTTGGCCATTATATAGCTAGTAAATATTGGCCACAACAACTGCCTCACGGCTCCACCTGAATTTCCTTTAATGAGATTAAGCCTCCCAACTCCAGGACTAAGTATGCGCTCCATTAACCATACGGACGGCCAACCTCTGGTGATTTTGGCAGGTCTACGTGGGAGTTGCTCAACAAGTGGAAGAGAAATGTCACCCACACCCACGAGAGTAAATTACTGCAGACGAACTGGTGGAAGCATCGGGTTGGAGGAAAGCAGGGAGTGGCTTCCCACAGAAACTACATTGAAATGTAATTAAATACCGAAATGAACATTAAGCCGGCAGACAGATAGACAAACCCATGTCCCAATAGGCACACAGAGGCCGGCCCAGATGCAGAGGCATCCGCATGTTTCAGATAATATCGAAATGTGTCGTAGTTAGTAAATCTAAAATGCATTTATAGGCGCCGCACACACAGCAGCTCCTCTGTTTGCATCGAAATGCTTTCGTCCGTTCGACACTCTAGTCCCTGATTCCGTTTCGGGGCTTAGGATTCGCCACGAGGTACGAGTAGGGGATCCATTAAATGTTTAGCTGCTGTCACCGCCCTGTAATTCCGATGTAATGGTCTCATTAGGAGCCCGTTGCATGTGTCGCATTTAATTGGGCCTCGGACCGGTCGCAGTCGGATTACTAATTTGGTTTTGTGGAAAATACCATTCCGAGATTGCATTCGATGGCAACGATATCGGAAATCAGTACTCCTCCATTTAATTGAAGCTCACATTCTCTGGCCGGAACAAAAGTTAAGGTAAGTTTCCACAATTACATATAAGCTGCTGCTTGGAATATTTCAAATAAGCCATTTGCGAAAGGATGTGCTGCTCCACCTGATGTCATCGAAGTGCCCGGCCAGTGAGGCCAATTTGAAAAGAAGCGGACCGAGGACCAATTCTTGTCTGAGTCCTGTCGTTGCCCTTGCTCCTGGCTTCTACTTTGCTCCCGCCTTGTCCCTCTCGGCTAAGAGGACTCACTCAACTGTGGCACTTAATGCAGCATTTGAACAGAGAATGGAATGAAAGGCACCAGGAGAATGGAGCACGAAGCATGGAGGAAGACCAAAGGAGCATCGAACAAACTGGGCGTGTCATCCTCGACGGGCATAAAGTGTAAAGCCAACGACGAGTAATTGACGAAAATTGAGATGCGAGTCTTATACTTTTCATTCCGGGATCGGCAACTGATGGCTCGGCAGGACGGAGCAGGCCGGCAAAGCTGTCTAGGCTGTCGTGGGCTGAACTCTGCGGAGGAGCACTTAATTGACCATGACAACAAGAAATTAACATTGCTCGGCTGGAAAATTACAGGACCCAGGTCGCCCGGCCCCACCAGCATGCATTAAATATTTCAGCCGCCGCGATTAATGTTTTTGTTCTTTGACGGAAATTGGAGCTCGTGGATTAATGTGTTCTGGGAATACATTTTCTTTTGAAAATAATTCTCCATAGGGCCTACAAAAAAATCTTATACAATTAGGGGCCAAAGTAGCTAAGATGGCTTATGGAAGAAATCCGTAATAAGATGGTAAAGTGTTTTTTATCATTTAACAATCTTATTCATATATTTGGTAACAAGATTAACTTAAATCTTATTTTTAGATTATTTCTACAATTTAAAATTATACGTAATAGTATCTAAGAATAAAATCTGTGATAAATTCGATGTAATTCAAAATTTACTTATGGTATTCTGTTACATTCTACCTTTTTGTATTCAAAAGATTCTGTTTATTTTTTAAACACTTATATTTGATAATATTTTTTTTTCATTTAAACTTTTGCCGTAAGCCATAGACGAAGGCTTATTATTCAGCAGATTTAAAAAACAGTAAAGCTTGACTGCCGGCGGACATTTACTTGTGAATTTTATATTTACTTTTCGCACAAAGCCTAAACAAATGGCTGAGGGAGTGTGAAATAATGTAATCCCTGGTTCAATGCCCAAATTAAGTAAATACTAAATAATTAGCCGACCATTCCCATTTGGCAATTGAGTCACGTAGCGCGGCTGACCTCGACACCAAAACGAGAAACTTGGCACCGATGCCGTAAAACTAATTTGTTGAAATTTAATTTTCAGTTTTCGTTTATGCTAAATAAAATATTTACAACTTGTAAGCAAACAATTTGCCTGGCTGCGTGCCACGGGTATTTTCCATTTCCCCCGTACACCTCGCCTCGGCTTTTCCCCCGGATTTTCCTGATGGCCTTTAAACACCTGCGCAAACAATGGGAAAGCGTGTGAGAAATCGCCCGAGAGAGAGAGTCTTGGCCACGTTTGTTTGGCATTTGTTTTTGAGCCTTGCGTTAAATACACAGGCTGCGGTCACACCTCGTCCTCGTGCGTCCTTTGGCCCCCGGCGACTCCCCCTGTGTCGCGCTTGTGGTTCAGGGGGATCCAACAAATATTTACGCAATAAAATTTAATGTGTTTTCTATTAGGGCTCCGGCCAGGTCCAGGACCTGGCCACGCTGATGAGGCCAGCCACAACAACAATAATAATAATAATTACAAATAAAAACACGCACGCAGACCCCCACAAGCCAGCACGCAACTTTGTATGCGGACTTACAGGAGAACTTCCTTTATGGAAACTATCGGGAATTATCCAGATAAAATCTTGCATTTAATTTAGTTATAATTTTATTTTTTGCTCTAGTCAGCTTAACTGGAATATGTTAGATTTTCTATGATATAGCAACCCAGAGAATAAAGTCAAAATTTTAAAGAAAAACTGTAGATACTGCAAGTAAAAATTAAACAGCTAAAAACCTCTTGATAAAGTAAAAGTTTTTATCCCTCCAGATATGCAAATTTATGTTATTTGTAAGATTAGTTTAGTTCAAGTTTAATGTGTTTCACTTGGCAAAGTTTGAGTAATGGAAGTTAGACTGTAGCGCAGTAAAAAGGGAAAATAAACCAGAAATTATGAATTTATTTTTCTGCTAGTTTAGCTTGTTTGGCTTGGCAAAGAGAGATAGATGGTTTAGGGATGGGGAGAGATGGGCAGATGGAGAAGCACTCACCCGACAGGGCAGATACGCGTGTGTCCCGATCTGAGTGGTCACATTCGAGGTGGCATAGCCATCCAGATACGGCTCCACGAGGCCCGCCGTCGCCGAAAAGGCGGATGCCTCCGGCAGGAGCGAGGACACTTGAGCCAGACTGGCGAATGCGGTCGCCGATGATGGGTCGCCGTTCTCATCGGAACTGATGGCCGTGGATGCTGCCGATGACGCTGCCGTTCCAGATGCCTCTCCTCCTCCTCCTCCTCCTCCTCTGGCCGCCTCTGCCGACGTCTGTGTGAGCGATGCTGAAATTGATTTGGGGCAGGCCCAGAGAAACGAGAGAAAAAGTAAGAGAAAAGTGGATTTCTTGTTAATCGAAATGACAATTTTGGGCTTCGATTTCGCCAAAGCACATGTCACGTACAAGGCGCTACCGATGCGGCTGTTTAGGTTTGGGTCAGAGTTCGGAATGGGGCATTGTGTGTGTCGGTTGATTGGGCATTAAAGCTGTTGGCAAACACTAGGCTTTAATTTGCATACATTTACTGAGAAAAATAATAACTTTGTTAGAAATCATGAATTGAATTGTTTTTCAAAAGTTTGTTTTCTTTTATTAATGAAACGTTGAAGACCTTACAAAGTGTAAGTTTATTCAGCCGGTTAAATTTCCAAGAAGAAATTCGGAATGAATATTGAGTTGCTGCCAAGGTGTTTGTATAACTCAACTGTGTGTAAAGTAACTATATATTTTTATATTATATACGTATTGTATTTTCATAACCTGAGTTCTTTGGAAGTATTAAAATCTAAGATACTTATTCCATTTTGCAATGAAGCCAACTAGAAGAAGTTGTTTTTTGGGTTTAAATAGAAGGAAACACATTAAACACGTTGAATAAGCCATTCACGGGGCTCCTTAATTTTCCCCCAATTTGTCCCACTTTATATATCCCAGCCACCGCGTTTACTTGTCCCTTTAGAAGCAACAGCAGCGACAAGTTAACAACATTGAACGAGAACGTGGCAAATAAGTGTATGGCGTCCCAGCCAGATCCACACAAAACCGCCATGTCAGGAGCAGGCGAAGAAGGAGGTCTAACCGCACAGAACTTGTGTGGCTAAGAGGGAGCTGGCCACCTCTGCAGCTGATGGGTGTCCTGCGGCTTCCTCTTACATCCGCATCAGCACATCAGATACACACACGTCCTTGTATGTTTTTCAAATGTCCGTTTTTAGCTCTTCGATTTCAAATTAATCAGCGGCGCTTAAGTGGCTGCCGGGCGACATCATCACCATCATGATTTTCGCACTGCTGCAAAGTTTTTTAATGAATGCCGTTCATTAAAATTGATTGTTGTGCGGCGGGGCCAATACGCGGCCTCATTTTCAACCCCGAACATCGCCCGACGGCCAAGGGATGGACCAAAGTCGATGAGTTGGCAGTATGCGGAAGGTCGGCTAAAACGCATGCTATTTGCTGAATTGCCAATTAACTGGCAATTTCGGCTAAAACGAACCGAGCCTCCACATTTTTCCTTCCTCTCCAAACCGAGCCGAAGCAATTGATTTTTTCCGTCTGGGCCTTTATTTCTGCCCGATGACTGCACAACATTTTTGGTATAAAATTAATTTTTGGCGGGAGACTGCGAGCCAGAAATCCGCTCTCGAGTTTTGACTTTGACATAATTGTGTCTGTCGCAGACAGTTTGAAATTCTCCACGAATTGGGTTTTGGAGTATCGCGCAAATCAATGGTTTAGATATGATAGATGTGACAGTTGGGTGAATTCCAATTTGTCTTTGACCCCGAAGAGCAGTCTATTGGAAATGCCATTTAAACTTAAGGTGAAACACTTAACTCGCTGCAAAGGAAGATGGATTTGTCTTGTAAAGACAGAAACAAATGCAATCAAGCAATGAAATCGATATGTCTCGAGGTCAAGTTGCTGTGTGTAAATTTGGACAATTCATAAATAGCCTCTAAAGGTATGCCTTTAATGCCTTTAATGTTAATACAAATAAAGATGTTACGGGGGAGTTTTTAAATAAAAAACTTATTCGTTTTCACAATGGAATGATAACCAATATGGCAGGCATGAAAAATTGAATGACAGGATATGCATACGTTAAATCGCAGAAAAAAGGTACCGGATCCGAGGCAGGAATAACCGAATGCCGGAATTTGTGCTCCAATTAAAACGGCGAATGTAGCGTAAAATCATTTCGGGTTTGACCACTTGTACGTCAATTTAATTGGTGCGAGCTCTTGATGGCCCAAAAGGTGGCACTGCCAGTGGCAGTGGCACTGGGAGTGGCAGTGGCAGTGAGGTCCTGGCGTATGCATAGCTGAAATCAGCAATCATTTCATCTATGCCTATTTTTTGCCTTTCAGGATGGATTCCTGCCCCCCTTGACCCGCCAATCTGGCTTTGACAAGGGAGGTAAAGCCACGCCAACGGTTTCGAAAAAAAAGAAGGAAAATAGTCAGGGAGCAGGGGGGGGGGGAAAGCCGGCGAAAAATGGGAAGTGCGAAGTGGCGTTCGGGGTTCGGGGTTTGGGGGCGACGTAATTGACAAAAGGTTTCATGCATTCAATGCCAGTGCCAGGCTCGTTGTCGTCCTCTGACAAATACACCGCCCGACTGACGGCTCGACACTCCTGGCCGAAGGACCAGAAGGACATAGCCGCTGGCAACCCACACACACACACTTGCACACTCGCACAATCAACGCAATCGACACGCAAAAATTGGAGAGAGAGAGACAGACGCGCTGAAAAGATCAAAGCCGTTCAATTGTCAGTGACGACAGCCGGAGAGGCTCCTCCGGAGGCCCTCTTTTCGGGTTCGGGCGGGGGTGGTGTGATTTGTCAAAGCAACGCCCTCGAGGCAGCCGCATCCCACCCAAGTGTTTAGCTCAACTTTCACCAAAATAAAACAGATGCCAGAAATTTGCTTAGTTTGCATTTCCACACGAAACTGTTGATTAACGTGTGTGGTAAGAGGAACGAGGGGAGACGAGAGTGTATTCCAATCAGGGAAAATGAGAGTGAAAACGAAATCAACGAGAGTAGAGTTCCTTTTACTTTAGATCTACACACGCCACAAGTCATCAAGCTGTTTTAAATGTCCATTTAAAAGCCATCCTGTGACCCCACTCCAATTTCTCTTTCGGCAACGTGTGGTATGGGTAATATTACAAATGCGGCGCTTTTGGCCATTTATACGAAAATTTCAGCAGATTAACAATTAAATCTTGCTTAAACGTGAGAAATTCAAGTGAATATCGAGGGGTAGACTTGCAGAGTAGACTTGATTCCTTGCTGATCAAGCTGGCCTTTTAACTAAGGTCGGGGTAGCAGTAGAAACGTTTTTGTTAGAAGCAGTCACACCTAGTTATCCAAATTCCCTACCCCAGGCCTGTGATCTCTGACGGGTACAAGGTGAGCAGCCATCCTTAACGATCTTAACCCAGGTCAACTGAAAACCCAAACCTTCTTTCGTGGCAGCAAGAATCCAAGATGTGTAGCCCCTGCTGCTCGCCATGCTGCAATGACTGCTGCAGTCCCTGCTGCGGTCCCTGCTGTAGTCCCTGCTGCAGTCCCTGTTGCAGTCCCTGCTGCAGTCCCTGCTGCGGTCCTTGCTGTGGTCCCTGCTGCGGTCCTTGCTGCGGCCCCTGCTGCGGCCCTTGCTGCAGTCCATGCTGCTGCGGTCCGTGCAATAAGTGCTGCAACCCCTGCAACTCCTGCAACTCCTGCAATCCCTGCAACAACTGTAACAACTGCAACTCCTGCAACTCCTGCAATTCCTGTTGCAGCCCATGCTGCAACCCCTGCTGTAACCCCTGTTGTAATCCCTGCTGCGGCCCATGTTGTAGCCCTTGTTGCAACCCCTGCTGCAGCCCGTGCTGCAGCCCGTGCTGCAACCCCTGCTGCAACCCCTGTGGTGGGTCCAAGTGCAAGTGATCTCCCGCAATCAAAATGGATTCTGAAATAGCGACCCGAGTTAGGAGGCAGACACAGACGTCACCACAAGTTCACAGCACCCGTTAGAGAGGCAACTTGGCCCAAATGTAGACATCAACTGAGGCAATCAAATACAAGACAAGCCAACAGCAGTCCCGGGTTTTCATATTCGGGGGATCTTGGGAACTGGGATTGGAACCACCTGGCCCCGGGGCCATGTTAATGAAGACACAGATTAGGCAGCAGCCCAGCTAAAACTTGGTCATTCCGAAGTTATGGCAGTTAGGGTGCCGGGTAAACTTTTTGGCCTCTACCCAAAAATTAATTAAAATATCAGTTTCAAGTCACATGACACGGGCACAAGAACACACAAGAAATTAAATAACAAGCCAAGTTAAGTCAACTACAGGGCAATTAAATAATCTCATACTCTTACGTGGAGTAATTGAAATTATGACAAAAATAGAATGAAATCGTTTAAATACACTTTCTCCCTTTTCAATTTCTTCATATTAAATATATTTAAGCCAACATAATATCCTCCTGATACACTTTTAAGCTTAAAGAGCATAATTTATTCGATGTGACTTGCACATTTTTAAAAGCGATTCCCCCACCGGAAGTTATTTACAAACAGATGGCGGCAGCTGACACAACTTTGCATACTTTAATTAAACATTTTACAACACATTCGTGCGGGCAAAGAGGATTCTCGTTAAATGTCTCAGGACGTAGCCTGCAGTCCTGGGCCAGGAGTAAAAATAACTTGTGACATGCGGCTGCTGCTGCTGCTGCGGCAGATGTTTAATCATTTCACTTGAAATGCTTCCACGCCCGCCGGCCATTGCTTTCCCTCTCTTTGCTGTAGTTGTGAACTTTCTGGTCGTTGTGAACTTAATTAGGGTTAATTAATACTAGAAAAACACACTTGCACATATTGTCAGCAGGCAAATTGGTATGCCCAGGATATATCCTTGAGCCTGAGGGCTGGGGAGGGGATGAGGTGACCGTAAAGGAGCCTAGTCCCTTTGCAGGAAATGAGTTTCCAAAGGCCGGAAGGCAGCAATTAAGGGACTCGCTTTGTGTGGACTGTTAATTGGTCTGGGAATCGACGAGGCGACGACTTTACGATATTTCATAAATTGCAATTTTACGATGCTCCAAAATTGAAACCAAATTGCAGGCTCAACCTTGAAATTTGCATATCCTGTGTGTCCTCTCCGATCTTTATACATCTCCAGTATCCTACCCCCAGTCTCCGCCTGCCTGGGTGTACTTTGTGAGTGTTGACGTCAGGACAAATCCAATTTGGCCACGCCCACGAGGTGGAAAGGGGGCGGCCTGCTCACTGCTCGGCCCCAAAAAAGCAAAAGAAAAATTGGCCTTTGGCAAATTTGTTTTTAGCCAGTACCGAGCCGCCTTTGAGGAGGACTCTAGGATGGATGGGCCCAGGTGCCGGCGGAGATTCATCCCGTATGCACGTAAATATTTTCCCACAGATGACTTCGGATTTAAAGGTGGTGCCATCTTTGACCTGAGCTTATGCGAAATTAATACGGCTTCTGGGATGCATCCCTACGCAATGACTTAATCGAATTCGGGTTGAGAGAACAAAAATCACATTGAAAAATCCAAATCAATGGCCTTTTTAGATTGCGTTTTGTGAAAGAGCTGTCGAGCTGTCAGTAAATATTTGACATGCGAGCATTTCCGCAGCTCGTGCCGTTTTTAATTATGCTTCAAATAAACATGACTACTGATATTCGGTCTGCCGCTGCCATAATATTTAGCCAGTTGCCCTGATTCTGACGGCTCTGCACTTTGCACTTGTTTCATATACATACATATATTTGGCACAAATAAATATTTACGTTAAAATGGAAAAACCACAGGCCCAACATCATTTCACATACACACACTAACACTGACGTGTTAGCAAAAAGCCGACAGGCATTAGATGTCGCTTAATAAACCCTAATAGTGTGTGGTATCGTGTCGGAGTGTCTATCAAAAACACACTTTTCGGACCGCCCGCCTTCCGTTGTTCTATTTGCCCATTCGACCCATCTATCAATTATGCACCGAGGTTTGTTCGCTTTTATATTATATTATTTGTAGTAAAGCGAAAACTGACAGGAATGACCGCAAATGTAAGCGGCCATGTGCTAGCGGAAAATGTTTTTTGTGGCCGTTTCAGTTGCATTTATCGGTTTGACATTTCCACTGTGTATAAACCATCAGCAAACCGAATTTTCATAAAGCACCATTTTTTTATTGAAATAATTGAAATTTACTGACAGCTTCGAAATAAATAAAAACTAATATTTTTCCTCTAAAGAAATCCAGTTCAGTGGCGGCTAAAAGCTTTTGACATTTCACCCGTTAGCTAATTGATTTGCGCTCTTAACAGATCATTTTGACGCGACTAATGAGCTGTGCGGCCTTTGCAAACAATGAAATGTTATTTAACAACAATTTGCGAATACCACTGGTCATTGAAAATAATGAGGGTAAAAACTCTGATATGAATGGCAGCTCTGGTAGAGAAAATTGCTTTGAAATTAAGTCTAAATTGATGGCTGCCACTTACAAATACTATTTTATACTTTTTCATCGAGTTCTAATCATTTTTGAAATGTTTATAGATAGGCTAACTCAAGCAGTTTATTTGAAAATACTTTCCAAGCACAAAAATATAAATGAATAAAATCTCATCACATCTAAATTCATTTATTTTTCATACAACACCATATTTCTAGCGCTAAACTGGTTACATTTATTGAACTAAACACGAGAAGCTTTGTTTCACGGAACAATAAACACATAATTACCGTATCAAATGTTGTATCATTTATTGTCGAAAATAAAACGAATCAAAAATACATAATGCCAACGAAAGAAGAGCCAAAATATTTGCCATAAATGTATTATAATTTCCGTTTTAACTTGCAATTAGTTACATTAAAAAATTACACATGTATGTTAGATGGTAAGAGCTAATTCGCGGGCAAAACAGAATTTTCAATTTGTTAAGCGAAATTCCGCATAAAATATGGCATCAGAGTGTTCCTGCATTCAGTGGAACATAATTAATGTAATGGCGGTGTGCGGACCGAGTTCGGATGGAGTCATTACAGGTGCTGCACACACACAAGCACGCATCTGTGGATATGGCTGTACGAGTTTCCCGGGGGGAGGAGTGGTAGCATATGGGTCGTGAAACAGCTTGATATCTTTACTACGCTCTCTACCTGTGGCTATGGTTCATCCATCATTAGTTGGACACAAAAAAGAAGGATTTTATGATGTGGTAATGGCGGCATAAAGGACTCCACCAGAGCGAGTGTAGAGTGTGTGTGTGTGGGTGTGTGGGGGTATTTTTTATGTTTTATGCCTTTTGAGCAAACAAGTTGGCGTATTTTTGAGCTAAGCTCGCAGACATAAACTGTCGGCCCGCCCACAAACTAAGCCACAACTTCCGCAACGTGTCATTCGAGCCACCCACATCATTACGACCTCTCACACTCTGGATACCGCCCCCTGGAGGAGGCTAAACCCCTCCCGCTGATCCCCCTCACACACACACACGTTCTGGGCCAGTGGCCGTACGTGCTAAGTTGTTATGGCGCTGCTCTACGTAACTCTCTGCTCGGTCGCATAACTTAGTTTTCCACGCTTAATACAGTTTTACGGGCGCTGCCTTTCCCCGCCAGCTGGCCTCGCCCATGGAAATACTTTAAAACGCATAAAAATTCCGACACGTCGTAACCTCAGTGCTTTTAACAGCATCTCCCTGCTCATCTCGAACCAGAGCCAGGACCAGATGCAGAGCCCCCCACTATATCCTCGAACCCAGAGTCAGCAATCAACTGCACTTCCACCAGGGACTCTCGCTTTGTTGCAAGTCATGCACATCAAGTGAAGTTGCTGCCTCTGGTTGTTCTTGGTTTACCTGGTTCTCTCAGAGCGTACAAGGGTGTATTAGATTCGAAAAGATTTAGGTATAGCCAACAACTGAACAGGATGATACCAAGAACAGTGGAATGAAAAACCCATAGGTGAAGGAATATTTTTAGGCAGCTCAAAGACACACTTACGCATTGAAAAATAGTTCTCATGGGAATAAAAAATAACCAAAAATTAATATTAAAATAAAGATTAAATCTTTAGTGTGCAAATGCTCCAAGGAAAGAGATTTACCGGGTATCTTATAGTCGGTCATTCCGATTATAGGAACCTTTCTTGTTGTTGTCTAGCGGACGCGGTTGCCCCGTCTGTTCCGCTGCAGTTAACCTGCAAAGTAGCGCAATTTGTTGATAGCAGGTGAAATTTCATTTGCGCGCACACTTTTTATATATACTCTGTTCCACGGCTTTCTTTTTTTTTTTTTTTTTTGCGATGCCTTCTAATGATGTTGCCAGCAGGATGCGGCGACCGAGGACGAGGGGAGAAATAAGATGCATGTGGAAAATGTGGCGCATCCTAAACACGTTTTGCATGAATAATAAACGTAATTGTTTTTTCGGTGTCACAGTTTGTTTGAATGAGGTGGGAGCGAAAATTAAATTTTAAATTGAATTGCTGTCGAGGGAGCGATAAATACAGTATACAATTTCCTGGCATTGTGAGATGTGAGGTGGAAGAAAGATTAGTTGGATCAAAAGGCAAATAGTTCCTTTTTATTTTAAAGTGATTTTCTTACAAAATAATAAAACACTTTCACTTTATGTATATATCACAAGTGTTTCGACTCAAATACATTATCAAAAGCCATTTCATTTGAAACCTTTTAAAGTCACTCTGAATTTGAAGTATTTCCCAAAAGACTAGGGCTATATTTTTAGGCCAAGAATTTTATTTCGACATCAGTACACAGAAAAATTCATTAGGCTCATACCCACAAAACTAACCGGATCGTATCAAGTTTTGGGCAATTTTAAACATTTAAATTTCCTGCCGGACGAGACCCCACGCTGCCATTTGAAGTGGAAGCCAACTGGCAACTGGCGTTGACATTAATATCACTTTACCTCAATCTGTCCAATTTACCAATAAAGCTCTTGAATCTCGGCCGGGCCCAGAGTGCTTTAAACTGCAATGGCAATGGCCCAGGTGGAAGCGACTGAGTATTTGCGTGTGCTTGTTTGTGCGGCTCGTGCCTTTTAACTTTTGCATAAAAACAACGAACGCAGCCGGCAGCAGTTAGTGGATGGATGGATGCAGGACGCAGGATGCGGCCAGATCCAAGGATGCAAAGGATGCCACTTTCAGCTGCTAAACGAAAATATAAAACACTTAACTCGACTGCAGGGGCGACAATACCCATCCCCGCGGCCAGATCCTTCTCCATGCGACACATTTAGCTGCACCCGGCAATTTGATGGTCCTGTGCCCAAAACACCCACTGCCCCTGTGGGCCTGGCCTGTGCAGGGCTGGGCAAACAAGCCCAGACACAGACACAGACACAACCATCGCCTGGCTGCAAATTTGGGTCACTTTTTGGCAGCCAACAACAGTGAACCGGAAGTGCAGAAAATTTGGCCTAAAAATAACATTTATGTGTGCGCAGCAGCTAGCTGGCGTTAAGTTTTACGAACTTGACTACGATTACGATTATGGCAGCACTATAATGAAAAAATTACCCTAATGAGTTTCTTCATTCTAGGCAAAGCCAAGGGGTTGCAAAAGAGCGTGGAATACAAGAGAATCTACTTTAAATGTTTTAAAGTCTTTAAGAGTTTTCCAAGGATAGAAAGCTGAGAAGTCTTTGGATAATAAACCATGAAATATATAATATTTCATTAATGGCACACCTTTACATTGCCTTTAAAACTAAATTAGCATTCGTATTTTTCTAAACTCTTTCACCTTTTCGTATCTAACACGTTTGTACCACTGTGCCAGCCTCGAGGGGCATTGAAAACGCGGCTTACAATGACCAACCGCCAGAGGAGGGCGGCGTGAAAGGACTTCACGTGGCTTTAATAAATAACAGCTGAAGTTTAAATTGCCGTTAGCATAAATTATGAGCAGTTAGAGACGTTGCCTGCATTCAGTGAGCGACGCCTTTTTGGCTGCGAAACTTCCTTTCCTTTCCTTTCCTTGCCTTCTGCAGCCCGTTTCCCGTTCGTTTGGCCCTCATCCTCCGTCGCTGTTTTGGCAGCATCCTTCTGAATGGCTGGAGGAACTAGTGCCACTCTTTATGCATTGGGGTGTGCATAAATACATATATATTTTGGGGCTAGCCAAAAAATAAAAAAAAAAGAGAAACAGGACGAAAAGTTAGCGGCGCAAAGTGAGATTTCAATTTGGCTGGCTCGCGTTTTATGGCGGGGAGGAAACATTGCCCGAACTCATAAAGCATTTCCGGCACTCATGAATCGGTTGGGGCCCTCGAGGCCTTTGTCCCCCCGCAGCTCCTAGGACTCCCGGAGTATCCCCAATATTTTGATGTTTGGAGCTAAAGTTGTTTGCCTTTCTTTTCGCCCCAAAAGAAAGCCGAAAGCCTTAGAAAATGGAACGCCGTCTGGCGGCTTCCTGTTTCCTGCATCCTCGGTCTGCCATTATATCCACCTTCGGGAATACACGCAGGGAAAAGGAATTGAAATCCACGAAAACTGATGAGAGTTTGAAGTGTTTAAAAGTATATAGGATTTGCCTGCTTAAGGTGAACCCATACCTCTAAAAATCTATAAGGATTAGGACTCTTACATCAATCAATAAATATATATTTTAAATCGTAGCAATGTTTGCTTTCAGTGTAGATGAAAGCTTCGTCTCCAGCTGGGGGAGCTCATTCGCTGCATACTTGCCGGCTGCCCGGTTTTGTCTCACTTTCCCAGCGGCGAGTACCCATAACATTTCCCTCGCAATTGTTTGGCAGCGAATAAAAGAAGGCCGAGCCGTAGCAGTACCCATATCCTTAGCCACATCCACATCCAAAGCGACAGCCGGAGCAGCAGTCCAAAGTGGGTTTGTTTGTTGTGGATTCGTGGGGAAGCGGAGTGGTTCCATGGATTCCATGGAATGCAACGACCATGACAGGGCACATGGCCCAGCATGGGTTAAGGCATCCGAGTCAAGGGATGGCTGGCATACTTGGGTGTGTGCATTCCGCCAAAAACATTTGAATGCCAAGTATTCAAAGCAACGACAACGACAGGGCTGCCAGTATGAATATCAGCCATCTATCATTCAACGCTTAAAGCCCGACAGCACAATCGAGCGAATGGCAAACACTTAATTTAATGAATACTGAACCAGTTATTCTATCAACGAGATTTACTTGAATAGCAAAGCGGAGACCTAAATGGAATCGAACACGGATTCGATGCATCCCAGCCCGCAATCTACATATATCCCGAATACAATGTCAACTGGCTGACAGCAGCCAGAATCGGAGCAAAACGATATACAAAATCGGGCATAATCGGAGATTGTGATACCCTAAAGGTGGGAGAGTTACCAAGTGGATTTTTGAACGTTTTAAATGTTCTTTCCTTGAAATATTTGTTATTTATTATTTTAATACTTACTTTATTCAAATTGTACATATTGAGTTTTGTATTGTTTAAGTATTTTTTGTTAAATTTTCGGGAGAAAATATCGAAATTATGGGTTGAAACCATAGTAACAAGTGGATATACATATTTCTATATAGTAAAATCGAATTACTTTTCTAATAAAATATTTTATAAATATTCAGACAAACACTCCTAGATCCATAGGTATCCTTAGTAAGAGCATTCAAGGAATAAATGTAAATCTGGCGATGGTTTTTGTTTCGATTGCAATCATCGGCAGGAACAGTGGCACAATAAATATAACAATTGAAACGGCAAATACTCCGAATAGGAATCCTCTATATATGTATGCATGAAATGAAAATCTCTAATAAAAAAGGACATTTCCATTACTGCGATTAAATCGTCAGGACAAAGCACACACACCCACACAGCGACAGACGGGACATAGATAGCGAATAGGAGGATATAGAGGTGGAAAGCAATTCTGCGGCGGTCCTTGGCAAGCTGCAAGGATGAGTCCTATGATGGGATTTCAGTTGCCTGCCATTATTTCAATTGTTGTTGTTTATATTCATTGGATTCTCCAACCGCCATCCCGCCGCCACCCCGCCACCCCTTTAACCCCCACCTCCACCAATATTATGAGCGTTTTATGTGCATTGCACAATCGTCCTGAGGGGTGACCATAAAATATTTCCCCGCCACTGCCTCCGTCAGGACGATATCAATTTTTACGGCTGACAATATTAGCCCGACATAATTATCAATCTTTATGGGCCGAACTGAAATGGTCAACAATAAAATGGCAAACGTAGATCGCCGATAACGAATGTCCTCGGCCGCAGAAAGGATGTGCTCCTTGCGCCGAAAATGCTGTAACACATGTGTGTGCACGTCCTGATAAAATTGGCAATTCGAAACCGTTTGTGGAGCTGGTGTGGTTTTCGGGGGCGCGGAAGGAAACCCGATATTACCAGCAGATATATTCATGTCGACTGCTGTCGGGCGTAAAGTCACCGCGCAGCCACCAGGGCGGATGAGTGTTGCTGCTGCTGCTGCCGGTGCTGCTGGTGCTGCATACAGGCGGTACTTTGGCTGTTTGCGGTCTATCCACCTCCTGGTTAGGACCCCGACTCCCACGCCCACGCCCACGTCCACCGCCCACACTGCGCGTGTCGAAGCATCTCAGTCGGAAAATGGGTGACAATTCATGACGGGGCATGAGCAGTGCGCGCAATTTGCATACACGGTCGGTTCGTTTCGATGGCCCAATGGTTGGATGCTTGCCGGCTTTCCAGCACTCTCTATACATTTTACTATTGCACATTGCCCGGTAATTGTAGGTTACAAGGGTATATTGGGCAGGAGAAAAACTTTATAAACGAACAAGGACCAAGGTACTATATAGTTGGGCACCTAGCTCTCTGCTTTTTTTCACCATGAACCACAAAATTCCCTGCCGAATTGGGCAGGCAGTTTTTGACTTTGACTTGACTGCACTTAGTCCCTTTATTCTGGTGGCACATTGTGCTAGAAATTCCCGTTTCTATGCATTTTCCACACCGAAAACTGCCTGGGAAAAAAAAAGTCTGCTAAAATGGCAAACTCTCACACACATTTTAAATGCAAATGACACCCAATGGAGGGCAGATAGCTAAAGAGATGGAGAGATGCGGCGTCCTTGTGTCCTTGTGGCTTGGGAGTCTGCCGATTAAAACCGAAATTAGTTTTTCCTCTAATAAGCCAATCCAGCTGGGTTGAAATCAGTTAGTGACAGAATGAATTTCAATTACGACGGGCTGAAAGTCAAAAGCATTCCAGCTTAAAGGGAAGAGTTGTTAGCGTAAGCTTACATTCACTGTTTAATTTGGAATTTAAATTCTTACTTTCAGACAACATTAGCAAGTGTGAAATCAGTCGATTTACATATAATTTTTAGATCTATTTCACCTTATCCGCCTATTCTTCTTGCGCATATGCTTCTTCCACTTCCTCCAGTACTTCTGGATCTTGGAAGCCGCGCGATTCATGGCGAAGATGATGATGCGCTGCTGCCGATGCCTGGCCTCCTCCTCTTCGCGCTTCACCACGACTTCCTTGTAGACCCGCTCCACCTTTCGGTAGCCGACCATAAAGTCGTCCAGCACCTTCTTGGCCGCCTTGTACTGTTCTTCTAGCTCAATATTCTCGATCATCCTCTCGCCGATGACGTGATCATACTTTTTGATCAGCGCCTGCAGCTGTAAGATCAGCTTGTTTCTGGGTGACAGAGCGGTCTTACCTCTAATGTATTGGTGATGTATTGTGCCATTAAACTCACTTTTCCTCGCGGTTTGCCATCTCCAGCTTCATGTAGGCCTTAGTCGAGGCATCGTAATTCTTTTTAGTCGTCTCCAGCTTCTCCTCCAGCTCAGCTTGCCGTTCAATGCTTATCTTCCTCTTGGCACGAACCATGCGATTTACACGATCGCTGTGAGGAAAGGGACACAATCAGTCCACAATTAACTTAGAGTTGCGCCACCTAAAGGACTCACATTTCCTTCTGAAGGCGCTGGTTCTTCTCGCGCTTCTTCTTCTCGAGCATTTCCTCGTAGGCCTGCAGGTTGGCTTCCTTGGTGGCCATTCGCCACTTGTGTGCCATCCTTTGACTGTGGATTTTTTCTCTCAGCAAGTCAACCTGCACCTTGACCCTCTCATTCTCCTTGTACATTGCGTAAAGTTTGCGCTCTTGGGCTATCGCCTCGGTGGAGGTCCTGTAGAGGCGGTCTTTAGCTAGTTCAGAAAGCATATTGAAGGCCTTTAGCAGCCTGTTCTCCTCGTTGCTCAGGTGGTTGTAATAGCGCGGAAAAAGTACGTGCATTTGGTGGTTGCGCTGGAAGAAGTCGATGATCTGGATCATCCCGTGGTCTGCCAGCGGCGGCCGTTTTTCACGCAGTATGAACTGCTTGCGCCGAAGGAAGGAGTACACCAGGCGGACGGCTGGTTCGTATTTGGTACCTTGTAGAACCTTGGCCATGTGACTTGGATGCTCCAGCATCTTGGGTAAGATAAGCGAGATCTTGATCCGCTCGATAGCCTCTGCCAGGACACCCATTACACAGCCAACCTGCACCAAGCGGACGTTGGCGAATTCTGATCAAGAACAGGGCTAATTATTACCTGGCAGGTTATGTATTTTAAGCTTAAAAACAGTTTTATTTTGGACTTATGCTTAAGAACTTTATATAAGTTTCCCTAATCTTTGAATTATCTCACCATGCTGGGCCAACTTGATGTCATTCTTCTGCTCCGGCGACATTGTTTTGCCGCGCATCATCTCTGTCATACTCATCTTGGCGGCTTTGTTGCTCAACTAGTTTCATGTGAAGTATTTATTTATTTATTAAATTATTCTTTATTTTTATATTTGTTTTTAGTGCTGTGGGAGTAGCATTTGTATGTTTGGTGTTTAGTTTTTATTTGATTTTCAACAGTTTTTGTTTTTTGTTTATTTTTGTTTTCGGCAACAGCAGCAGTGCTTGTATCGGTGTGGATTTTGTGTCCTGTGTAGTGAGACAGAACTCAGAGCTGCAGTTTGATGGAAGTTGGCGCGCCTGCCCTGATCCCCAGAATGATGACGACAATTTATGTACACAAATTCCCATATTTGCAAAGCGAGCCCCCGGCAAATCTGCTATATATGTGTATGTATCTGCCGCCGGATTGCGCTCCGCTGGGCTGCAAACTTGCTCAAGTGGAAGCTCTTGTTTGGACCCGAATCAAGTTGACATTACATGGCGTGTCCCTGTATTTCAGCGATTCAGTCGCGGACTGCAGACTGCAGACTGCGGACAAAGTTTCTAAACAAATGCCCCGGAATTTGTGACTACAAATGCCGCGCTTCCTGCTCGATGTTAGATGCGCTTTTTCACTTTTTTCCACACGTTTTTTTTTTTTGTTTTTTATTTGCTCTGTTTGCGCTCCTCTGTTCCGCTGTGTTGCCAAAAATTTATGGCTAACAATATTTTTACTGGGCAAAAGACGCACACAGCTCACAGCAAATGGCAAACAACTTGCAGCGAGTCACCTAAATAAACAAATGCGTGGGGAGGGTTTTTTGCAGGAGAGATTCTCAGGGGAGTTTTCGGAGGGTAGGGGCGTTTTCCGAGGGATTTTCTGGTGGGGCAGGAGCACTGCATGAGCGTAATTTGTATGCACAATGCGAACAGCCTCCGTCTCCGCCTGTGAATCCGAATCGAGCAGCATGCGCGAGTGAACTCTTTCGCTTTTATCTTTATTCCCCGTGTTCTTTGTGTTTTGGATGCCCTTTCTGAATGGGGTAATTCTGGCTACTAAAGCTGATTGTACAGATTATTTTAAATTCACTATTATATATTTTTTTTATTTTTCAAGACCGAAAAACGTTGGCTTTGAAATGAAATTTATAACTTTAGGAAGTATTTTAAATATTTTAAATAATAATAATATAAATAAATTATTTAAATTCACATTTTATATATCTTTAGTTTCGACCAAGAAAATATAAAATCCCCCTGCTTGCTTTTATTTTAAATAAAAATCTGTTTCAATAAAAACTTCATTTGCATTTCTGATAATAACTTATTGATATGCCTTCGATTATTTCTGACTTTTTTTTTGTAGTGGAGTGTACCCCAATTTCGCTGCTAGGCCCCTGTTTTTTCGGTCACACTTTTTGGCCCCCATAGCTGTTGTGGCTCCTGTTCCTGTGCGCTTATTGCATTTGTCTCGATTCGTTTGGTTCGCACAAAAACAAATTGCCGGAAGTATGCAAATGTATGATGCAGCTTATCAGATATTGTTTGAGAGCCTGCACTCGTTGGAGGGGAGTGTCGGTATGACGGGGGTACATGGTTTGTGGGTGTGGCAGTGGGCGTTTGTTTTCGGGGCGTGGCATTTGGCACAGCGCTCATTTGCCTTGCAAAAGGCGCGCCTCCAGTAAGCAACCGGCAAACAGCGACCGACTGACGCCAAATAACTCTCAGAGACACTTGCACCCGAAATGCCGGGGAAAAAGTATCGTCGGGAATTGAACTGTCAGCTGCAGCTGCAGGTTGCCGGAATCGAAATTGAATTATATTTGCACTTTATACTAAAGATCCATCAGATGACAGAAGCAGCGAACGAGGGAGATAAAAATTAATTAAAATGTTGCGCGGGGCACTTTTCTTTGGGGGCAAAAGAAAGAGAGCCGAAGGCTCTTTAAAAAAGAAAATTAATTTAGATTGGAAATGGCAAAAATACTTCCTGAGTTTCACTTTAGGCTGTGCTTGTAAATTTGTAAAGTTAATGGTTAATTTAAGTTAATGGCAATAAATATTAGCATTTTATTGTGAACTAAGTTATATTTTCTGGAAAATCATTTTAAGACAACAATAAATGGTTTTGTATTTTGAAATATTTCATTTTTTTTACTATCTCTGAAGAATTCCCTAAGAAGGTCGAAATAAATACATCGACGAGCAGCGCTCGATGTCATTTATCACCGGCGAACTTTGTGACATTTATGCTCTGTGACAAGCAGGTCCAGAAGGACAATCACTGGAGCCTGGCTAGCAGTGGGCTCGACAAAGTTTCCCTTCGACAGATGACATATTTTCCTTCAGCTCTCCTACATGACTATTTGATATTTCCATATTTCCGTAGACACACTGGTCTGGCCCCAAAAAACACCCCCTATTGATAAATGATGCTGATGGATTTTTATTGCCCCAAGCTCTTCGGTTGGACAAGGGAAGATAGCTGGACCTGGGAAAGAACCCGGTGGCTGGGGGCTGGGCTTCGGGCCTTGGTCCATATGTATGACACGCTGTTGGCCGGCTGCTTATCAACGGTTTAGCGCGGCTTGTGTGCCTGACAGGTGAATAAAAGCAGCTGTCAACACTTTTTTATCCCTGTCTTCGGAAGGTGTGTGTGTGTATGGGTGGGTGGAGCAGAGCGAACAGAGAGTCCATTAATATTGATATAGAATATATTGATTTTACTTTTTGTTTTCTCCTGCCAAGGAGCAGCATATAAGGCGAAAGATTAATGCTGCTGCGAGGATGCCAAACAAGCATTTGACTAAGCTTTCTGGGAAGTCTCGGAGGACCGAATCCTTGAAGCCGACAATTAGCTTTCGGCTATTTCTGGCCAAGTCGAGCACTTGCCAATGATTTGCCTGGCTGGTAAGCTTATTAAATATAAATTGCCTGGCCATCCATCAAAATGCTCAAAGGAAAAGCCCTATATATGTCAGCGCAGAGTGAGGGAGAAAGACGCAAGTCTGCAGGCGAATTGAGAAACAACTTCAATGCCAATTGGCCAAATCCGAATGCATTTTATGGCCACAAAATCAATTCAATGGCTCAACAAGATGCTCAGTTTATATCGGCAGTCGGCTGACTGCCAGTTGCCAGTCGTTGGCGGTAGGCGGTGGGCGTGGCTGCTGCACTTCTCGCCTTTCGACGGTTGAAAATTTTATGTTTAATTTATTGATACACTCAGCTCGCAATAAAAATTGATGGCAAAAACACATTTACACACACCGGATGGTGGGAGGCGGGGAAAAGTGGAGAAAAATCGGGGAGGGCGTTGGCCATAATTTTTCATTTCATTGTTTTGTTTCGTGGGAAAATACGCGGCGGATAAGCCCGAAACAAAAAGCTGGCAAAGTAGCGAGCAGCAGCAGGCAAAAAGGGGAGCAAAGAAAAACGAGAGAAAATTCTTTTCTATGCCAGAGAAATTCATGAAAATGCCTGACGGAACTGGAAGCGAATTTTTGTGATATTTATTTGCTGTGCCCGGGAAAAAAAGACGTGGAAAAAGAAACCCAGTTGGGAGAACTGCAATAAAGCCAAACAGACAAAACAGACGGAAATGAAAGCGAAGAAATAATGTCCCCGGATTCAGTTCCAGTTTCGGATCCAAGTACGGCAAAAAGGAAAGTGAAAAGTTGGCCGAAAGGAGCGAGAAACTAAAACCCAAACCGAACCGAACTGAGCCAGAAACGAAACCAAAGGCGCAGCTCTGTTGATTTTACTTTTATTGCCATAATTTATATATGCACAGATCCGACGCCCAGCAGGGCGTATACGCAACGCAGTTCTTAGCAGCTGCAGATTATGCGAGAGCCTTGATAGTGCCTAAGTGGCGGTCCATGGATTTATTCCACTTTAAGGCAAATCGACTGAGCGGGCAGCTGCAAATCATTTTTAAATGCTTACAAATTTCCAGCACAATTTACAACTTAAATAAATTTACTGCAGGCGAGCGAGAAGCCCGGAAAAGTTATGAAAAATGTTGGGAAGCAGAAAGCAAAGCCCAGCAAATGAAGAATAAATCAATCTTACACTCAGAGTTGGGTGGAAGACCACAACTCAGAGAGGGAAAGCCAGAAAAAATATAGAGAAAGAGAGAGCGGAAAATTCAATAAAGTTTAAGAATGCTGAAAATACTATAGTGTACCTGAGGGCCAGCTACAGCAGCAGCTGTGTGCGTGTATGCGAAAAAAACTGCAATATTTGTGTAGTTAGCCAAGTTGTACATGAAATTTCACAGAACTCTTAATGGCTTCACTCGCTTATTTCCACCGATTTTCCCCACCACCTCCTCTTATTATTTTTTGTTCTATTTTCACTTACCTGCAACGTTGCCTGATCATTTACAATTCACCATTTTGCAGCAGCAGTGAATTATGCTTTTCATGTTTGCCTTTTGCCCAGCTTTTCCTCTGGTTTTTTCCCTCACTTTTCATGCTTTTTCCGGGCATTCGCGGTCTATGGCCCATTTAAGTGTTTTGAGGCTTTTGGCGACGGCCGTAAGTACGTTAATAGCTTCTTATGACAGCAATGAGGAAAAATCATGCGAAAATTCAATTTCACGTATTTTCCCCTTACTGCAGAAGGAATAAAACGTTTTTAAGACCCCTTTTTAGCAGAATTAGCAGCATTTTTATAGTTTTAATAGTGTTAGTCTGCTATTGAATTGAGTTTACTCTTTGGAAAATACATCACGTTTTAATGTTTCCTTGCTCAAAGCAAACTTGGTGTTTACCTTCGTTAAAAGAAAATATGGCCAATAAATTTGTAGTTTCAATTAAACTTGGCTATGAAGGTGAAACTGTTGCTCGTATAAATTGATTTCGAGCACTTAAAACGCACTTGCAATAAATTGACTTTGCCTTTGACATAAAATCCAATCACCAAAAAATTCAATTTTAACGAACATTTTAGTAAACCATAAATCGCACATATATGTATGTTGATGACAAACTCTCGATTGTCTTTTATTAAAATATATGCTCAACGGTCACTCGGAGGATGTCAAAGACTGACTGCTGCTCTTGTCACATCGCATGAGGCACGGAGAGTTGTAAGCTTTGATGGACTGACAGTTTTCAACTTAATAGAAGCTTATTTTTTTTCAAGGATAAAAAACGTAGCTAAGTGAGTTGAATTGTTATGACATTGAGTGTGAAAAGAGAGCGCGACAATTGAAACAAATTAAAGGTTGATGGGGTCCGAGTGGTCTGAATCAACTGTTGTCGGCGTGTTAACAAAACCACTTTATGCAGTTCATTGAAATTACCCCCTTCCGCGTTGCAGGCACTCTGTTATTTTTTATTTCGGTTTTTTTTTCCGCTCCTCCAGAGCAATTAACACGCACACAGACACACACAAAAGGGATCATAATTGTTGTCGCTGGCAACAGCAGGGAGAGACAACAACAGCAGCGGCGATGGCACCAGGGCTAACGATTGTAAATTCGAAAATTGCACGTCGGGATGGGATGCGGTTGCAGGGAAGGTGACGAGCGCCAGCCGGGGGAACATCTGTTTCAGCCAGGCACTCGTTCATTTTTAATGCATGCAACTGCAATTGAGCCGCCGCCGCCTGAAGAGCAAATGTCGAGCAGTTTCCCACCGCGCACACAGCACTCCTCCAACCACTCTTGAGCACTGGGAAAAACTAAAGCAAATAAAAAAGTACACTGAAACTGGTCCAAGTTGGTTTTAAAATGCATTATGAAATAAGGCTTCTCTTCTTTCGTGATCATAATTATAAAGGAAATTCAAATAAAAAGTAGATTCAGGTGCTATAAACACAATTTAATTGTGATAATTAAAAAGATATTGATTTAAAAATAATACGACCAAGTAGCACTTGTATTTGAAGCAGCCTGTAAATGTAATTTTCTTTTACGTGCTCCCTGGCATTGAGCCTGTTCATCCGTTTTGGGGCCACGCCTTTGACATTGCGCACGCAGCCAAGGAAATTGTCGAGGATATTGAGCCATTGAAACACTAATTGATTATGGCCTGATTGGGTGAGATGTTGAGATATGTCGCATGGGTCTGGGGCTCCATGTTTGGGCTTGAGTTTGTAGGACACTTACCGATTGTCAGGCAGAGGATGCCACCAAGCAGGAGCTGCGTTAGTTGGGCTCCCGGCTGGGACCGCGTTCTCGTTTCGAGTGCTTGCATTTCGGATCGACTGCGAGTTTTCCAGGAGCGCATCCCCTCGCGCCGGGGTGCGAGCGCGAAAATGTTCGGTTGCGCGGAAATAATGCACTGCTCGGCACTTTCGCTGGCTTTCACTGGCTTACACCGGCGGATCCAAGGGGGGCTGTGGTGGGGGGAGCCAGGGCTCCGGCAGCGATATGCGAACGCATTTAACACCTTCTCGAGAGCTACGGTTCTGGCAACGCGGCGTATACGCAATGTGTGGAGTCTGGGAAATGTTCCACTCCTCGGATTTTTTTCTGCAAACGTTCACTATTTCACTTTTCACTGACTCCGCTGACAGTTTGTCAAATAATAGTTTTTCCTTCTTTTATCACTGGGCACGGTATCAACTGTGTGTTCTTTATGGCCAATTTTATTGCCCCACAATCGCACTGCTGTTCATAATTTGTTTAATATTTCTTTTGGTTTTAGTTCGCCAGTTGCTTAACGGTGATTTCGCCTCCACGGATCATCAATAACCGCTGGCTCTGGGCCATGTTTTCTACTATTTTCCCGTCCGTGGTGGAAAAGCAACATCTGTCTCTGAGGCTAAGTCCCACTTCCCCTTTGATTCAGATTGGATTTCGGACCGTTTCCGCTGGCGTTTTTGTTTGTTTAGCGCATTTATCTGAAATGAAACAAAAGGCAATCGGGGTTTTTAATGTTCCGTTAATAGAGAATCGATTTATTTTAGACTGCTAAATGTCGAGTGATTTACTGTAGGTCCTTTGTGGGCGTGTGTGGGTGCTTGGGTGTGCTCATATGGTCTGCCCTCTGGCCCACACACGGACATGTGTTGTGTGTGTGTGTGCAGAGTGTATTGTTATTGCAGATAATTGCTTTTGGCCGCTCGGCTCGGAATTCGTGTTTAGTTTAGCGCTCAATTAATTATCTCAAGTTTCGCCATTTGCCGGCTTAGTTCGCCGGGAATTGGCCTCGGGCCACATGGCCACGCAATTTGTATTCAATGCGCCAAATTACTCCTCTCGAACATCTCGAACAGTTGTCAATTAATTTAGTTCTCAGCCAATACCAAAGCTACCCGTCTAACCAGAGGGGAATCCATTTGAAATTAGCTCAGTTTCTATTACTGGAAATATTATTTGAACTTAAAGGAAACACAGAAATTTTTGCACAGGCTGCAGATCTATTTTAATTGGTTTAATATGAATAATGAATACAATTTTACAAAATTACTACTAGGATTTCGATCACTTTCCTTTTATTTTTAAGCCTACTCTGCTCTTTTTACTCAATTTAAACAATGAACTTTTATTTTGTAACTTTGTTTAAGCCAAGTGAAGGTCAATCGACTTCAATTTTCCTTTCACTCGCATCAATTTAAGAACTCCGTACTTTCGGAAACTATCGGCTATACTTCACATGGATTTACTTGGGTAATTTTTCATAGAATTTTTCGTGTCGGCAGCAGCTGGCACCGCCAAAGTGGCACACGACTGACGCTCTTTGGGACGCTCACGAAAAAAAAAGTGGGGAAAAAAAGACAAACACAAATTTATCTTCATAATTTTCCACACGTTACTGGCAACTCATCTGCATAAGCACGCACACTCACTCGCACTCTCGCTGGCACACACACACAGAAACACAAGCATGTGGTGCATGCAACGCTGCAAAATGTCACCGAAAGTGAAAGGCGGAGGCAGTAATGCTAAAAGTACACTCCAAGCCCCATTTTCCCCCGTTCCCTCGGCCAAATGTAGGCCACTGGCAGCAGAATGTTGACTTTAACGTTGCCATCGCAAGTGAAATTTATGCAACTGACGGCTACTCAGAGCAACGGAAAAGCGGGGCTTTTCATCTCCCCGAACGGCTTTAAAGGCTTCCGAGGGGCCGGGAGCTGCGTTGATAATATTTTTTTTTTTCGGGTAAGCTCCGGACTAAAAGATTTATGCGGGCGTTTGCCGGAATCTCAAAACAAGTCATATTAGTTTTGCAAGGAATCTCATTAAATATTTGTGTATTTCGTGAAATAAAATATTAAGTAATTCTTTAAAGATGCCACTGTGTGCACTTTTACAGAATATTTAAGTTTCTCTTATAAACAATAAACTGTATAGAGAAGAAGGCTTTTCATCGCTTTAAACGGCTTTAAAGCCTTTTCATGGGTCGCCGGCTGCCTTCATAATATTTTTCGGGGTAAGCCTTTCCCCTGGTAGATTTATGCGGGTCTGGGCGAGAACCCCAAGCTGCGGGGCCTGTAATTAAAAAGTTTTTCTAAACAATTCTCTAATTAAATATTATTCGTCTGCATCGAGAATTGTTGCCGAAACAGTTTCGCTCCTGCCGGCGTGTGAATATTAATGACTTGACATTTCGGTTGAACTTTGCGAGTGGGAAAACTTGCCCGCAAATGTTGCTCAATTTCGGTCGAGGACTTCCCCTTGTGTGGGCAAAACGAAACGCAATTAAAAGACCCCCCTCTCTGGGCGGAAATCAACCCTTTAATGGCTTAATGACGAAACCACGAAGTACATAGTTGAGCGGCCAAATTGAGCGGCACTTACTTATTCCGAGCGAATGGCGTCCGATACTCCGATACTCCACTTCGTCCGCCCTGCAACTCAAGTCAACGGCATTCGAAAGTGACGAGGGTGTGGTGCGGTAATTGAAATTAAATGGCATTTGAAAGTTTATTTAGCTGGTAGAGCAGTTTGTCATCTCATTAGCCCATTGATCGACTCGAGTTGGCAATTATTGTAATTGCCCTAGGAGGTGCTGCAATCCAAGTGAGTTGAATACCCAATCGGGCGGCACTCAAAGTGCTTTACACCACTTTCAGCGACTAACTACGTATGAAAACTAAATTTGCCACTACTACATCATTCTTTCCGCCCTGCCATCCATTTGGAGTCCCGGGGGAAATTTATCTAAATGTTGTTTCAAAACTTCGGCTTGCGCGGCTCAGGCTTCTCCCTCCCGGCCTCTGGTCGTCCCTTTCGTTCTGCCCACTTTTTTCGCACTCTCTCAGAATCAGTTTTTGCCAGAGCAACTCTCGTTCGGGCCGTTCGCTCTACGAACTTGTCACAACTAAAGACATTACACAACAGATTACGTATACGCCGGGCGGGCGCTGAAACAAGAGGTGATTGGGCGGCGGGGCAGAGTTCGCATTAAAGTGTGCCTTCTTCTAGTTCTGAGCAGATTTACAGCAGCAAATTTTTATGTTATTGCCCGGCGTGTGTGTGCGTGAGAGCCTGGGGTGGGTCTCAGCTCCAGGCTCCCCGAATCCCCCTGCTGAATTAATGTCTGTGGCCCCCAGCAGGCGAGGACGGCGGCATCCCCTTTCATTTGCCCGAGATGTTTATCTTTACATCTATAAAAACACATTCTGCACACAGCCCCACACACATGTACGCCACTGTCCAGGCCCCCGGCACGTTCGGCTCACTGATGTAGTCTAGTCAAAATAGTTTCCCTGCCTCGGTCCACGCATGTACGATATGTCTATGTTTTCCCGGCTGTCTCTCGGCCTGTCAACGGGTCTGAGTTGAGCCCCACTTCTACTGCTTCTGTTGCTTTTAAAAGCTTAAGCTGGGCAAACACTTTCCCACATTCTTAATGAGTACTTGCCTGGTTGCTTGTCGCTCCACTCAGAGAACTCGAAATTCGTTGGCCATTGTCGGGGAAAGGCATGGCTGGAGGAGCATAACTGAGGCCCAAGATGTTGCCCTTAAATGTATGCTATATTTTTTGTTCAAGTGGTAACCGGTGCAGACTATTTCCACTTCACAGGAAAAACAAAGCATTTCGGAATTAAAACTAGTTGCTGAAGCACCGACAACTCTAAGCACTTGTTATTTGTACAAAAAAAAAAATAATTTGAAAATATGTTTTTAAGTAACGCATTCAGCCATAAAATGAAGCTTAATGGAAGTAGTTTGTATTGTTTCCCTCTCAAAGTTACTTCTCTAAGACAGATTAAACGAAAATGTTGTTCTTGACTAAGTAAACTCACTCACTCGGCCTTGTTTTTCAATTTTTATTCAAGTTTTGTACGTTAGTTATGGGGGCCCAACTTAAGTATTGATTAAACACTGACCACTACTCCGAAAAACCAAGAAACAAACTTATATGAAGACTTTATGGCTTTTTTACACACACCCACAAGCGGCGTTTCCGACCACTGAAAGTCATTTCTGCTTTGTTTTGCAGCCAAAATAATATCTGAAGGGTCACTCGAGCACATACAACATACAGCCGACACGGGGCGAAACGGAAACTATTACGACGGGCAGCGAAAAGTCTATAAAAGCAAAGGCAGCCGCCTCTAACGCCTTGAGATCCCCAAACTGCCCAGCACACAAAAAGAAAAAAAAATAACGAAAATCGGAAGAAAGCTAGACCGAAGCACGGAAGGCAGAAAATAAAGTCGGCTATAAAAATCACAGGTTTATATACATTTTTTGAGGGCGGCCAGTTGCGGGCATCGTTATTTTTGTTGCTGCAGTGTTTGTTCGACATCAGAGTTCAAAGTTGTTTTTGGAAGCACTTTTCCCCGCTTTAAACAGCAATTGACTGGCTTTGGCTTCTCCTTTGAAATTTGGAAAACTTCCCAATTTTCGGGGGGGAGGCGAGGCGGATCCAAACGATTACGTCAGCCCAGAGATTTGGCATCTTGTCACTGGCACAATGGAAAGTTAATCAGAAGGAGTGGCAAAGACAGTTGCTAGTTTAATCTCCAATTGAAACTTTGGACATTTCCCAAGCAAGCCCTGCGATCAGCGGAATAAACAAAATTATAAATACGGGCTAAGGAAAAGTTTGAGGAATATCCGGAAAGCCGAGTCCTGTGCCTTTTGCTTTTGCCTCCACAGAACTAAAGTCCCCGGCTCGTGGCATCTTAGATGGCCATCCATAAATCAGTTTACACACACACTCGACTGCCATAAACTTTGATCTGTTAATAAATTGCCTGCACTTAATCATCGCAGGTAGGAGGAAAGTTTCCGTATCATATATACTCGTGTATAAGTTGGAAAAATATCTGCCTCATTTATTCATATGCCAATCTGGGCAAAACTTAAGCAAACAGTTGCAGCCAAGACTTATTACTGCCGCCATGCGGCTGAAAAATTTAATTTATTACTCATACGCCGCGTGGGCAGTTTGCCCGATGGGCGCGCGTCTGTTTAGAGTGGTTCCTGCTCGTTGCGGCCCAACTGGGGGTCGCCAAGGCCCAAACGCAATTAACCCATACGGCCAGAAGCCACTTAGCGAGGTGTGGGATGGAGTTAATCGCCCCAGCGACCGAAACCGGAGCCTCCAGTGTTCCCGCCCTATTTGCGATCCAGGTCGGATGTCCAAATGGCCAGATGGGGTGCCAGCCACATCCGCTATCCTCTACACCGACTTGAGGGTACATCACTGGCATTCTGGGCCAAATTAGGTAAACTAATCAATGCGAGTGCATTGGTTCTTGGACACCTGGCTGCATTAAATTTAATGCCTGTTTTCAGTTGCTGAATTCGCAGCCGCCTGTGCATTACTTGGTCATGTTTTAACAGATGAAACTTAAGCTTTATTTGTCTATTTACCGGAGCAAATAGAGCTCAAGTCAACTGCAACAGCAACAATGGCACCGGTAACTCCAATGGCCCGTTAAGCCGTTGGCAGCGACTACCACTCCAGCTGCATTTGTGTGTGTGCTGATGCAGCAAATTTTCGCATTAATAAATCTTTTGTTTGCTAATAAATTTCTAACAAGCAAACGTCTCTCTTTCCCCGGGCTCGGCTCGCAGCTTGTTTATTTATATGTTTGCTTGGGATCCGTGAGAGTTCTGCTGAAGCCTCCCAATCTAAAGCAAATATTTTCCATAAACAGTGCACACTGGGTAAAGTTTAACAATGTTAACTATCCATATTCATACGTGGTGGTAAAGTGCACTATAACAATTGAAACGAGCAATTTAAAAATACCTACAGTAATATATTAGTGTCCACTCTCATGAGTGTAATCTGTACCTCCTAACCTACTTTAACTTGAACCTAAGTTCAAGGCTTTACCGCACATCCAATCAGTCAATTCCCCGGATATTCCAATTACCTGAATCGAGTTACTTTGGAAAATACTCTCTCTTGTGTTTGGGAAAATTTGAATATTTGCGTCCGAGGACTGCAGCTAGCCAGTGAAGCATTCCCTAGGTGTCTCTAATTGACTGCGGGCCACATGAGGGAGCAACAGGATATTTACATAGAAATCAACCTAGAACGCACTTCAAGGCAATGCCGAGATGGGGGAAAAGTTCAATCATGTAAATGGCCTGTCAACCAACCGAGTTTCGCAGGTAGGGGTAAATCACGGCACACGCAAGAGCTCTCGGCCCCTTCGGGGAGGGAACTGTGGTCCATCTAAATAACTACATACGATTGTCCTTGACCTCCGCTAGAGGACATGTGTCCACTGACGCACGGGACACGTGCAATTTCAGGTGAGCAAAAATTGCCCAGTAAGAGCCAAAAGAGCAGAGAATGAATGTCTGCTTTGTACTGAATGAATTTTTGGGGCCATATGAAATATTTATTAAGCTTTGACCTTTCCTAATGACATACATCACGCACGTTGATGTATTTTGTATATGTATGTGCTCCAGCGAGGAAAACGTATGGTTTGATTATGGTACCGTTATTCAATTAACATTTATAATACAGTGTTATTTAAGCCTATTAAACACAAGGTTATTTAATATTAATACATTTTAACTTGAAGAATAAAATGGAAATAATAAACAGCAAATGAACGAAATTAATTAATAATTATTATAGCTTTGCCAACATCTTCAATAATGCAATAGTCTCAGATAAAATAATAAGCTGATGTATTTATTTCGCTTTATTTTCAATCAAAATCTGCTCTTTGATGGGCATCACCAATGTGTACTATATTTTCGATCTCCATTTGCTGCGTGAAACACAATCAAATCAATTGGCCGGCCAGGGGCTGAAGCAAATCCCAATCGAAATTCATGCGTGCGTATATGGTTCTATATGTTTATACTATTTGTAGATGCATATTTACACACATCTCTATATATGTATATGTACATGCCTGTGGGCCAAATGTGGGCTTCCTCATTGTGTGTGCTTAGTCACATATATTTATACCCTTGCAGGGTATTATAATTTCAGTCAGAAGTTTGCAACGCAGTGAAGGAGACGTTTCCGACCCTATAAAGTATATATATTCTTGATCAGCATCAACAGCCGAGTCGATCTAGCCATGTCCGTCTGTCCGTCTGTCTGTCTGTCCGTCTGTCTGTCTGTCCGTCTGTCTGTCTGTCCGTCTGTCTGTCTGTCCGTCTGTCTGTCTGTCTGTTTCTACGCAAACTAGTCCCTCAGTTTTAAAGCTATCTGAATGAAACTTTGCATATAGTCTTGTATATACTCTCACTGCTATATATGTCGGAACGGGCCGGATCGGACGACTATATCATATAGCTGCCATACAAATGTTCGATAAATTTTTAGAAAAAAAATTATAACTTTGCTGTTTTTCAACATTTTTGCACGATTTTTTATATGTGGCCATTTTATTTTTATTATTTCTGAATTTTGGTAAAAATTTTATGAAAATCGGACGACTATATCTTATAGCTGCCATAGGAACGATCGGGAAATTAATAGGAAAAAAATATAGCTTCGTTGTTTTTCAACGTATTTTTATCTACTCTGAGATATACGCCTTTTTTATTATTCTAGAATTTTGGTATAAATTTCAGAAAAATCGGACAACTATATCATATAGCTGCCATAGAAGCGATCGGTAAATATATAGACTATGTAAAGCTGTGAATGTAAAACTGTAACTGTCAAACTGTGAACATAATAAGTATAGGTAAAATGTAATGAAACTCTGTTTTGTGAGTGTTTTCAGCATTTAAATCCATAATATAAATATCAAAACCAATCTGCAAGGGTATACAAACTTCGGCGTGCCGAAGTTAACTTCCTTTCTTGTTTTGAATATTTTATGACGCAACCGAGCGCGCTGTCACTGCTGTTTAGCCTTCGTCACCCGGCCCCCAACTCTTCGGTCGGCTCAACCCTTGCCCAATAAGTTTAGGGGGACACTTTGTTGTAGGAAATAAAAGTTTAGCTTTTCACACGTGCGCCAGCCACCTCCTTTTTTTTCCTCGTCGCCTCCTCTTTTTCCTGCCAGCGTCCCAGCTGTCAACTCTTTACACAAATTATTAAAACATTTTCCCACGAGTGTCAACACTTTCGCCGGTCGTCATTCCGGCCGCCTGGGAGTCGCCAGATAGATTCACCGACTTGGCGGCAGTGGGACTGCCACCGCAATGAGAGCGCTTTAATATTTAAGGCGAGCTGAAAAATGCAGAAGACAAAGGGCGGAAAGTTCAGCCGTTTCGCGGTTAAGTGTGACAATATTTTATGACGAGTGTTAAGGGTGCTCCAGGGGTGGCTAAATCTTTTCCGTCGATGGGATGCGATGCACATAACCCCGCGACGCCGGCCCGGATTAACCGACTTTGGGGGGGGTGGGCAAGGTTGTAATAAAAGTTAAAGACCCCCGAAATCGGGGCAGTGTGTGCGAAAGTTCGTGTGTATTTAGGTCGCTCCTGGGGGCAGACGGCTTCATTAAGATAAACCAATAGCTGCTAAATTGTTAACATTAGGCATACATAATGAATTACGGCACGGGGCCTGAAAATTTAAGTTAGCTACCCACGAAACAGGAGCAGCGAGTGTACAAGGATCCACCAGGGCCCAGCCCGGTTATCTATGGGCTTGTGGCGGGTGGCCTTTTGGGCTGGGTCCTTGTCTGCTGTTTAGTCATTCGTTTCGCTTGTTAACAATTTCTGTGAAGCAGACAGGCGACAGCCGAGGAGACTTAGGCATTTCACTCAGCTGCACCTTTCCGCCGGGCTTAGCGATGGCTGTGTGTTCAGGCTGAGTGGGGATGACTGGCAGATCCGGATTCGCCCTGCCGTCGCAGCTTAGGTATTCATAATTTAATGCCAACTTACACGATACTTGGCGTCATTTCGCATCGTTTAGCTCAATTTTCGAAGCGCTTGCACAAACAGCCTTTTAATGAATTTCTCTCGATTTATCAGGGCCTGAGTACCTGTGCGAAATTTGGGGCCAACAGGCGTTTTTCCCTTTTCTCCTTTACCCTGGCGTGCAGCGATTTTGGACTTGGCTTTGAACTTGTTAAATTTCCTGCTCAAATATGGGAGGGTTAAAGGTATCTAAGAACTTAGTACTAGAACTTTTGGCTGACTGTAAGACTATAGTCTTATATATAGAGTATACTATATATAGAGTATACTCTCTACTTTTAGAAGCTAATTAATTAGTAGAAAAGTTCTTTAAAAATACAGTTTTATGCCAGACTTTAAGTACTGTTCTTCCAGTTAAATAAATACTACTGAGTATTTTTAAAGCGAAAATCCGTTTAACATTAAGCTTGCGATGCGAACCGCAGGAATCTTGAGGAAGTGACAAGCGTGGGATGGTTTTCATCTCCCATTTCTTGCGGTGTAACTGTCTTGGGCTTCGTCTTGTTTTGCTGTCGCATGTTCATTTGCAGTTTTCGGTTTCTCTTGTCTGGGCCACCTTCAACTTTGCCTCCTTGCGGCCTCCAGAGGTCATGTGCTCTGCCCTCCCCCCTGGTTCCTGCTCCTCCTTTCGCTTTCACATTGTCTTGGCTTAGACAATTTCTGTGTTTTGGCTCCAGGCCACCCACTTTTCCCCCCACCTTCCACCCGCCTTCCCCAGCCACCTTCCGTTTCCCTTTTGGCCGGGCCGCTCTGCTGTTTTGTTGCCTGACTTTTTACATAATTTTGCCGCTTGGCTGGCTTTGTCCTCCTTCTGCTGGCTACTGGCTGTCTTCATCCCCACCACCTCTTGGAGCCCCCGAACCTACTTTTCGCCACTGTCATCCTGTTTGTGTTATCCTATGTGTTATTGGCATTGTTGTTGGCGGCATTCTGTGAATTCGTTGTGGCCATTTCAGCTTGTAATTCACTTAAAACCGCACACAATGACAAAATGTAGCATTTGTTTCGGCCTCCATCTCCCATCTTCCATCTCCATCTAGCAGCTCCATCTAGCCCGGAGCCAAAAACAGAGGCTTTAAATTATGTTATTAAATTTGTTTACCAAGGAATTCCGAGAGAGACCCGCCCGTCTAAACGCAAGTTTGATAAAGTTTCTGCCGGCACTTGACACACAAATCTGTGAAGGCCTCGGTTCGTCCTGGCATAGTTCTGTCCCATTTTAATTAAAGCCAAGTTTCCAGTAAGCCCTCGTCCTAATCGAATTGGGAAGTTCACTGGCAGCTGAGTGGGGAGTGGAGAGTAGCTTGTTGGCTGCCACGCCCCCGCTGAGACGTTAATACCTTAATCCACCCCAAAATCCCGAGCACGCGTTCCGGTGGCGATGATTTCGCTTGATTGCTTCGATTGTTTGCAATTTGCCGCGGCTCTTTCGAGGCTAAGTGCTTCTAAAAACTTGAAACGCGACATGGCTGGAATTGAAAAATAACATTCACCGGGAAAAATAGTCCTCAATTTAAGAAGCCTAATCTGGGATATTTTATGAGTTATGACTTAAAATAGAGTAGGTTTTAATGTATTGTTAAGCTTCGTAAAATTTTTTTGAGTTTGATACATATTCTCCGCTTGAGTTTTCTTTTTTTTCGTGTGGCAATGGTAAAATAACATGGAAATTCTGGGCTCTGGCACGGTTGAACTTTAATTGGCGGGGGCCGCAAGCCCAAAAAAATGTCTCATTTTTCCGCAACATGAAAGCGTCACATTATTTAATAAAAAACTTGCTCCTCCTGCCTGGGGAACAATGCCAGTTCACAGAATGGCGAAACTGAAACGAGGCTCGAGGCGCTATTAAATATTGACGCGCCGCACAAAGGCGGCTAAATGCCACAAAAGAACTCATAATGGCGACTTTGTGCCACTCTAATGCTATTTTATATGCTTTATTAAGGCGCAGTCTAGAGAAGGTAACGGGGGGGGGTAGGGCATGCCGAAGGACAGAGCTGGGGAGACATTCATTTAAGGCGATTTCCCGGGTTGTATAACATCAAACGCAAATTTGCGTCAGGTGAAGCATTAAAATTACCAATTACCGCACAATACACACTCGTTTGGCCACAAAGAGAGAATTAGCCATGGCCAAAATACACCACTAGACAGGGCTTAAGAAATCTCAATTAGGATTAGGCAAACTAGTTACTCCGATTATGCGGAGAATCGACCTAATCAAGCTCAAGAGGCCAGAAAATATATATTATGAGGGAAGCTGGGGAAAGTGATTACCTAAGAGGGGGAAAATATCAAATTACTATAACTTAATCAGATCTTAGGTTCAAAATTTATTCAAAGAACACTAATAAGTTTTCAATGAAAATTTAAATTAAATATTCCCTCTGAATTTTACATAGCTCTTAATTTAATAAAATAAACTTTAAAAGGGTAAAGCTTTCCCTTATATTCTCACAAATCTTCTATATTTTGTTATCTAAAGCTGAATGAAAATAGACTATAAAACCGAGCGAACGCCACCACGAAATGGACCCCGAAAAAAGCGTCAAGAAAAGCCAAGTTTATGACTCACTCTAACCCCAGCCAGACCCCACCTCAACCCCAGAGAAAGTTTCCCGGGACCCAGCATCCTGGGCAAAGCTATGGATACGGATGTATGGACATTATGGTGCGTACGGTCAATTTATTGCGTTCGCGCTTTAGCTGCTCATGCATGGCTGCACATTAAAAAGCAGATTTAATTAACTTTGGCCAAACTTTTATTAATATTGAACGCGTTTATTGTGGGTGGGCCCAGCTGGCGTCGCCCGGTGGGGGTAAAGGGGGCGTTAAATGCGCTAAGCAAGTTTAAGCCGTAATAATAAAAAGTAGCGCACAAGAAAATAAATAAATAAAAGACATACCATCAGCACGCATTACGTACACAATTTACTTTATTGCATAAACTGATTATAGTTTTAATGCCGCACAGTGCGAGACTGGGAAAGCTCGGGTCGCGGTGGGCCGCGGGACAGGAAGCTGGGAAATGCCGCCCGCTCCCTTGGAGACGTTCGACATTCCGGCTGGCGGGCAGGAAAACTTTAATATCCTGACGTTATTATCATTATTAAACTGTGAATGGCATAATAAACGAACAGAGTAACCGCAGCAAGTCGCGCGCAGGGCGCATTCCCGAGTATCTGCGAGTACGATGGATGCCAACAGACACCGCACAGTGGTTGGGCTTGTATGGAGACGCGGCCAAAAATACTTCTAGTTGATTAATCGTTACGAAATTTACACCAAAAATCAAGAAAAATGTTTTAAGTATATCTACAAAAAATTGCCTATATAGCACGTCTACATCATATAGCTGCCATAGAAACAATATGTTAAAAATCAACATTTTGTATGAAAAACTTTTTTGTTTTTCAAAATATCTTAACCAATTTCACAGATTATATGTTTGGTACAAGTTTATGCATTCTTACTAAATTTGGTTAAAATCGGATATCTATATCTTATAGCTCCCATACAAAATTTTAATTAAAACTTTTTTTCCAAGTCAAAAACTAAATTTTTTTATCTCTTAATGACAAAGTTGGTGAAATATAAGTGCCCAGAATTAAAAAAAAAATTATAAATTTATATATTGTGTATTTTATTTGTCTAGCAACAAAAGTACACAGCTAAAGGGGTGTAAGGTTAATTCGGTGCAAAACTGCCCACTTTTCAAAAAAATGTTGTGACGAAACGGCTGAATTTAGCTTAATGAATTAAATACCATAATATAACATATAATATATAATATAATAACACAACATATAAACCATTTTTTTTTTAAATTTGTGTATTAAAAAATATTTACAGGCCTACGACTAATAGCGAATCACTTAAGTCCCACAAAAAAAAAAAGTTTGTTTTCGGTGTACATCCGAACTGTCGACAAAAACATCCGATATCAAAATAATTTATTGCATTCGTTAAAGAATAAGTGCCCCAAGGTACCCAGATGACGTTTTTATTTTTAAAATTCTTTCCCTATTTTTGATCAAAATTATAAATCAACACCCGAATTTTTGCCTAAAAAATTAAGTTAACTTGTTAAAAAAAATATATATTAAAATTAAAAATTTTAAAAAGCTTAACGTGAGTATCTGTGTAGTTAATTTAAAAAGTTATATTCAAAATTTCAAACCGATTGGTTAAGTTGTTTTTAACCCTCTAAGACCCAAGAGTGCCTCAAGGCACTTATTAGATAATTTGTATTATCTAAAAAACTGGGAGCCTTTTAAATTTTTTAATTACACTAGTCAATTCACAATAAACATGTGAACTTATGAGTAGAAGGTTTCAAAGCTCTCTGAAGCTTTATAACAGGACTTTTTTCGTGTTGTTTACATGCAACATGCATTCGCGCGCAAAAATTTTTGTGTGCTTCATATAGTGTTTTTTTGTCTATCAATAAAAGTGAAATATCTTCAAAATCAGCCAAATAAAAATTATTGTTCTAGAAGGTAACATATTAAATAATCCAAATCAAGTTGCATATTTGCAATTTTATAGAAATAGTGCGTTGTAGCAGTGATTTATCTTATTTACCCCTGTTCGATTTACAGGTAAACTACAGTTAGTACACACTTTTTGAGGTCATTTTTGAAATTAAAAGCTACCATTTACCCCAAAAAATATAATTACACTTCGTTTTTTTTAATATTTCTTCGCTTGGGGCTTAGAGGGTTAAGTTATCGTGTACATCCATTTTCAAAATGGCATTTTTCAGGAGAGCGAGTTAAACTTTGGGATACTCATACAACGAACACCAAACGACCTCCGTTCAACTACCCATAACTTTGTCAATTTTTTAATAATCGATGTAAAACTTTCACACAATATTTATAAGATATTAAACCTTTATTTAAAAAAAAAAAAAAAAAATACGAGAAAAAAATATTAAAAACCTTACCCTCACCTGTGTTAGTATTTTTAGGATTATAGACACATAGGCAAATTTCGGCAAAATTTTTTTTCACATTTGTCACCTTAAAAGCTCGACAAACACATTGGCATACATATGAACTGTAGATTTTTGTGGGGTCACAACTATAAATTTACCTAAACATAAAAAATACGTTCAAAATATTGGCAAAAAACATGATTATTTCACATTAATATAATGAAAACAATAATTATTAATATATAAAATTATGTCTCATTTTATAGAAAATACCTTGAACTTCAAAACCCATTACAAAAAATATTAATTTAGACACGTAATAAACGACCGGACCACTTCAAAGTTCGGTTTCGTTGTGAAACATTCGCGATGCGCGTAGCTGCGCTTTGCAAATGAACACGTCTTCACATCTTTAATTCTATTTTTAGAAAGTCCTGTTCGATTTTCAAAAAAATCTGGTATGACACAAGGAAGTTTGGACATTTAAGAGACGATTTTTCTACTTTTCGTACATATTTGTTGAAATAATTTTTTTGATTTTTGGCCTATGGGCGCCACCACTGTGCACCGTGGGCAGCAAATTAAGAGCAAAAGATTAAAATACGAAATAAAAACATATAAATATTTATTATAAAAACAATTGCAAGTTACAAAATACAAATAAAAAGACTTTTAAATAAATTGAAATTAGATAAATATTCTCATTTAAAGAAATCCGTATTGTATATGATTAAGTATAAGAATAAAATTAAAATCTTCTTTAGAAATATTTTACAAGTATAACTTTTACTTAAATTTCTAAACCACTGCACTTCCTTAACCCACTGTTCCTTTGCTCTGGCAGCAAAATGTTGTGTTTACCGTCAACATCCGGCTGAAGTGCAGGCAGCTCTGGGCCAAAGACAATGTGCCCTGTTATCGATGTGCGGCTTGGAGTTATGGCCGCGTAATAATCTATTGAGATGCGTTTTATTGCGCATACGCCGCGTACGCCAAAGCAGTTGGCTGCGGAGACGCAAGCACTTCCATGGCCCCCCAAGCTGCACTTCAGAGTCACATGCAATGCATTAAAAGCCCCTCCGGCATTCACTTAATGGTAAAAAGATTTGGGGCCGACGGTTATCGGGGGAAAACTGTTGCTAATTTCGACTGGCAGACGGCAGATTATAAAGTCTGAGCTGGCAGCAGGAAAGGCGCCTTTCGGCCACAATTCCTTCAGCATTGATTTCGCTTCGCAGCTCGTTTCGTTCGGTCAACATGTGGGACGGCCACTAATTAGTCGTTAATGATGCATTTCCCCAGATTGCATGTCTCGATTATTTCGTTTCAGTTCGTTTGGCTCGGGTTACCCAGGGCAAAAGCACAGAAGCACAAAACACGCACATACTTTCCGAGTTAATCTTGTATCTGGAATCCCGGCAGACACGCAATATGGAAGCCCTGCGGAAAGTCAAAGGCAAACGGAGGATGAAAAATCTTCTTACTCACGCCATGAGTTGAAGTTTTCCCGCTCCGTGATTCCTTTATCCTTATTTACCTTTAAGGAGATAACGTAAGCGGGCGGTGGGGGTTTGAATAAAAATTTGTCTTTGGTATTTCAATTTGCTTTGCATATAATTATTATTGTATTACTCATACGCCCCGTGGGCCACCCACAAACACACACACACACACGCATACAGAGAGGGAATTAGTCTGGCGTGCATGATACAACTTTCTGAAGTTCAGCCAACGGATTTCCATGTAAGTACACAGGCGAAAAATTTGCATAAATCCTGAAAAAATATTTGCATTGCTCAGCTTCCCGTTTCCCATTTTTGTGCAGCATTTAAACCATTCCACATCCCAGGCGTCTGCGGCCATTAATTTGCATTCATGAAATATGGCTCGATGCTGATTTTCGTTTCGAACTGAACATATTTTCGGGCCACCGAAAATGTTCTTAGGGCTCTCGGCTGCCTTCTGTTTGCATTGTTTATGCCATAAGCTGATTAAAAACTCGGTACCCTTCGAGGGCGTGGCTTGTCCTCCTGTATTTCCATCGATGCGTTGGCCTTAAATTCAAATTTAAATATTTATGAAAAATTTATTACGCATCATTTTTGATTATATGGTATACCGAATTCCCGCCTGACCGAGGAAATTGACATCTGGACTTGGCTGTCATTAATTTGCTTCGTTAATGTGAAAGCAAACAAAGGGAAAATAATGGCGCGGAGTCATTATTTTACATTGTAATTAAATTTATGCCACTCCACACACAAGTGTTCTCGATAATGCTTATGCAGAACTCAATTTGTTGTCACATAATTACAAGAAATAACACCGCGGGGCATTATGAGTGTAAACAAGGCGTCACAATTAAAGTCATTAATGTTGCCATAAAAACGTGCAAATTCAATGGGATTTTCACTAAAATCACTCACACTAATTAAAACTGCCCCCTGGCTAATTCCAGCATTATGTGCAAGATTTTATCAGTTCCTGTCATTCACTTGGAAATTCCTCTTATATTCGCCAGCGTACCATTTAGAAGTAGCAAACCTACATAGGTATCTGTGTATTTGTGGTATCTTTGGCCAGGATCTATGCACCTGCCTGTGAAACTCATTCGTTGCTCACTGAACACCAAGCTAATTGATTACAGCAAATTCAATTCGTGCTTAATTAAATTAAAATTTTGATTTTATCAGCACTCTGCCCCGCAGCATATGCTCCATGCCTCGAGGGACGTGTGCTTTAAATGGAAATTTAAATGGATTTCCAGCATAGGCAGAAGTGAACTAGCTGGCTGTGCAATTACCCCACCTAATTAATGATCTGCTATTCCGCAAGGACGTGCCTGATTAAAATTTGTGTGTAGCTAACACATTAATTAAAGTTTCATAAGAGGCGCAAAAAAATGCGAACGAAACAAGGGCGACTATTTAAATATTTATTTCAGTCATTTGTATTGTTGAGCAGACCTCAAAGTCCTGGAGACAGAAAATACCTTTGGCACACAAATTGCATTTGCGTGTCAACCGCAAAGAGGAGCGCTGTCAGGGGGGTGGTGGTGGTGGTGTTACCTGCCCGATGTCTATGTGTGAGTGTGTATCTGAGACATGCGAAGCGTGCGTAAGTCGGCAACATGTAAACGCGTATTAATTAAGCCAAAACAAAGCGCCGCCGCTCAAGAACCAGACGAAATGCGAAGACGACGACGACGACGACGACGACGACGGCGACAAGGACATGCAAAAGGAGTGGCAAGTGGGCGGCGGAAGGTGGACGATGGGGGGTGGGTGGTGGTGGCAAGGAGGCGTGACAAGTCGAGAGCTTGTTCACTGCCATTTTCTCTCCCCTTGTCCACAGGAAATGGAAATGTCCTCATAATACGCCAGACGTGGTACATTTAATTTCTTTTTTGTGCGTGCGACTTCCTTTGACTGATTCTTTTGATTCCATTTATACATTTTAATTATACAACCATCTCACATACTTCTCGCATATCTCTCCTTATTTAATGGGCGTTTTATTTAAACAGCCCCTAATGAACAGGCAATCCCCGCCGCCGCCAGGTGAACAGCCCTCGAAGCCGTCGAGCTGTCGACTTTTCCGGCATTGTCACACCTGTCAGCAGCAGTGGGTCCGAGCTGCCACAAATGTCAATCCCGGCTTTAAACTGGTGCTGAGTGAAGCCAACTCCGAATAGATTTGCATCAGCTTCAAACCAATTAAGATAAAATTCTGGCGCACACTGAACAAAATTATTTGGATAATAAGATAATGCAATTTTTTAAATAAAAGTTAATGCTAACTCAAGAAAAATAGTCATTAAAAATGTCTGAATACTATTAATCAACTTAAGCTCTTAATATTTTAAATTTTTAGCCTCTTTTATTTATAATTTTAACACCTGGTTTTCAATAATTCGTTGAGTGCATAAAATAACGTGCGAATGAGGTCTGTCAGAGGGGTTCCAATTCAATTTCGTGCCCACTTTAATTGCAATTCGTGTTAATTTCGCCGACGAAACTTGGGTTAACAACCACTTGAGGCGGCCAGCTGCCACTTCATCGGTCATTACGGTCTGCCATAAACAAATCAGCAAACAAACTGGCCGCCACCTGCCACCTTCCGACGGCCACGTCACCACTGGACACGCCCACTTTTCGCACAAATTGCACGTTGGGCGCCACGAAAAAAGTTGTGAAATGGAGGAACCGGAAGCGGAAGAGCCGAGCGAAGAAAGCGAAGGGAAACAAAGGAGACAGCAAAAGGAAAATCATTCATTATCATGTCACGTCAATCGAAAAACAATCTAATGACTGCACATGATTTCTATCTCAAATAGGTTCGACACGAGGCTGGAAAAGGGGCAAAAACGGGAAGGAAAAGCGGAAAGGCCGCCTCCACACACACACACACGGTCACAACAACACACTCGAAGAAGTGCTTGAAAAGTTTGCGGCGAAACGTTTATTATGCATTAGCCATGCTTAAATGGTTAAATCAACTGTAAATCTCTCTCTCTGCCCACAATAAGGTCGGGGTGATGGGCGGAGGACGGAGGACGGCCTTCGTTGGGCGGTCAACTGCACAAATCAAGTGTGAACTGTGTGTGCGGATGAGTGTGATTTGATAAATCACTGCGATAGGAAGTCAGGAGGGCGAGGTTTATCGGAAACTAAGATACCATGGATGGGTCGGCTTTTCCAGTTGATTTGGAGTTTGCTAGAATCGAGGTTCAATTTTGGCCAGATTTTAGGGTAAGCTAAGGCGAAACCCAGTAATCCGGGCTATATTAATCAGTCAAGTGTAAGATAATAATAATTTAGCAATTAATAATTAACAATGATCAGGTAATTCTGTCGAATATTTAAATATGATATTACAAAAAATCTTTACTATCAATTTTTAATATATCGACTTTATTTTTAAAAGGTATATCGGAAAAACAATGTTTGTTATATAGTTTTGGGTATTTGCAGAGCCAAAAACACTACCGAGGGAGGAGACAAACTCGCCAACAAGCCGCCCTCCTCTCCGGGTCCCCTGATTGACCATGACTTTATATATTGTCTGAACTGCAGCAGATCACTGGCGGTAAGCCAGCCTTTGGAAGTTGATACGGAGAAGTCGGACAATTCCACGAAGAGTCTTGCAGAATATTCGAAACAACCGCCCAGGCTCACCTGGGCCGAATTAGGTTCCATGGATGTGGATGAGGAGTCGGTACCCGAAGAAGACATTCAGTACCGCTGGAACTCGCCTCGCCTGATGATCCTCTGCGAAGATGGCGACATTAACTGCGCCATGCACTATCTGTGTGAGTCCCTGCACGATCCCTTTGCCAGCAACTCGGTGGCCACTCTTCTGCTGCAGGAATCGCTGCTGGAGGAGTTCATTGATCGTGTGAAGGACCGCTTAGAGCCGCTTAGCTCGCAGATCTCGGGCCACCCAGTCTTCCTGCAAACGCTGCAGCGGTTGGAGCTTCTGCAGGCTAAAACTACAAGGGGGAATCCAAAGAAAGTGCCGCTGAACGAAAGTCCTGTGCTGGTCTACGACCTTAGCCAGCGGTATTTGGGAAAGGGACCTACTGGCGTGATTACGGTCCACACTTTCCGGACCATGCAAGAGGCCATCAAGTTGCAGTCCAAGGAGTCGCTGCCCTTCACTTCGGTCACCATTTGGAACGAGAAACTGGCAGCCGCCTACGAACTGGTGGCGCGATTCAAAATGTTGATCTTCCTGCTGAACTGCTTCTACGTGGACCTCGGCCCAATAAGCATGGCCTTCTCGATGAACCAGAACTCAGTCAAGATTGTGGACGGCTACCACTACGAGACGCTGACCTTTCGAAGCGACCGTAAGGTGATTGTCCATCCCGTTGGCACCATTTGGGCCAACTTGGTCCACGAGCGAGCCCTCAGTTTCTGATCTGTGCCAGCTAGCGAACTCACTTGAACCCAAAACTTTTACCTAGCTGGAAATTTAAATTATTCGTCATTGATCTGAGCCCGTTGGCTAATTGACTTTCCGGCTGGGCAACTCAATTAGCAATTTAATTGCGAAAATAAGTCTGCCCATCCCTGGTGCCTCTGGCCCATCTATCTTCAACTCAACAGGCTTGCCAGGCAATGTAATAATCAATGGAAGTAAAATTGTGAGTGACTCTGTATTGTGAAATTAAAAATTCCTTCTGCGAAGTAACTCGCCCAACGTGCCAATAATTTCAAAAATGTACTTTGCCCCATTGCCACATCCCCCAGGCCTGGCCCCTAACTCCTCCCCGACAGAGCCGGGAGCACAACAAAGGCAACAAAGGCGGTTCGTGATGGCAACAAAATGTTGAGGCTGCCAGGTGGCTTTCAGACGAACGGATCGGGGGGTTGGGTGGGTGGCAGGTGGAATTCCGAAAATGCCATAATTACTCCACTTGCTGCCAGCTCCGGAGATGGACGTCCAGGAGGGTGGTGGTTAGTCGGGGAGGATGGACTCCGGGGCGGTCATATTAGTGGCACATTTCGGCTTGTTGGTTGGCCAAATAATACGGCTGCGGAGTGGGCAACTTTATAATGTACTTCCGTTTGCTTTCATTCACATGGCAGCGAAATATCAAAATATTTGACATTTGCATAAATAACACGATCTCGGGCAGCAAGTTGAAAGGCAAATAAGGCCCGTACTCGGGGCCCCCGGAACCGCACACATATCATGCCTGGAATTGGGCAAATTTAAAAAACCAGCACATGCCGCGGCGGTAAAGCCGAGGCAAATATGCAACGCAGGCAGTGAAAACAAAACCGTGGAATTTCTGCCCCCCGGCCGGAGTCCGTACGCCGGGCTTCACCCTCCTGACTACGGGCTGGTCCGGTGGCTAAGGGCAAATAAGATTTGCGCGGAATTCGGCCGAATTCTGGCGGGAGCGAAGGTCTGGCGCCCGTTGTGGTGCAGTACTATGGTATATCGCATGCCGGCAAAGCACGGCCAGCTCACTAAATAAACAAATTCATAAACAAACAAGTGCGAGAAATATGGGACTTTGGCAAGGGGCCCAGCTTGATACCCTGATGGAGTGATTCAGATAAATTGATCAATCTACAGTGGGAATTATAAAGAAAAAGAAGAGGTAACTAACATTTAATTATAAAATTTTGGGCTTATCACAGCCAAAGGTTAATAGTAAGTTAATATTATGAAATTTGTATTTGTATTATATATTTTTCTATATTCATTCGTAAGAATATTATCGATTTGATCGGGCCTACTCATAAGTTAATCATAAAATCCGAGCTTATAAGTCAAGGTACCCCCTGCTAGGGCATATTGTGCCGCTGCTGAAAAAAAGTAAAGGCAAGGCCGGAAAAACCCCAGCGCGAAATGAAGTTTATTTATCCAGCGAATGGGCAAAAATTAGACGCGGCTGCATGCAAATTGGCAATTAGGAAATCCTTTATTTTATGAATTTTTCGCCAGAGTGCCGATTTCATTTTCTTCATGTTGGCTCGTTCGCTCCGGTTGGGTTTGAAATGCAAATAAATGACTCCACCCCTGGATCCACATCCACATCCCACATCCATTGCCACTTCCAACTCACGGCGTTGAAGCCCCATTTACGGCTTTTATTTGGATGTGTGGTGGGGGCGGTTTCGAGTGGAAAGAGCCGAAAGTGGGTTTCATTTTTCACGCTTTTATTTGGCATTTTATTTTGGTAACATATTTAATTTCATTGCAGGTTTTCGCCCGCGGTAATTTCTGGCATATGAATGCAAATGAATTTCGTTGAGTGGAAGGTTAACTTCTGAAGCTTGTGATGTATACAATTTAAATGGATTGTTATGGGCAAGTTCGAAATGATATTTTTACGCGATTATCCCTGCTGGCAGTGGTGCTCTGCCTTAAATGCCGTAATCAGGGATTTAATGAGTTCCTAAGAGGTTCGCTCTGGTCTTCCGCTCAAATATCAAAATAAACTGGCCACGTATGCTTTGATTTTCCCATTTCGTCCTTGCTTGCCGCGAAAGCAATAACGGACTGGCCGAAAAGCGGATATCTCTTGAAAAATAAATCCGCAAGCGATAAAATTTGGCGTGCGGAAAACTCTCGAGGTTGGCTGGGAAACCGTTATCTCCACTCCAGCTCCGTTCCATTCGATTTTCGCTCCGTTCGCTGGTAATTGCAAAGGTGAGGGCCCAAAAAGGAGAGAAAAAATATCTGAGCTAACAGCAAAAAACAAAGCAAAACAAACAGAACCAAACAAGGGAAAAGCTGAAAAACCCACGGAGAGCGGAATCTCAGTTAAGTTGAAAGATTACATCCTGCTGGATGTTGGGAAAGGACGTGGGGATGGAAGGAAGCCTTAACTAAAAGTCAATTCCCAAATCAGCACAGCAAAATGACTGGGAAAGTAGCTTATTTCAATCGAACGTTTTGGCACAGCTCGTTTTAAATTGTTCAAATCCTTTCATTTTAACGACCTTAAACTTTTCTATTGTCTCTCCTTTGGCCAGTTGGCTCCCTTTTGCTCCTTTTTCGCCCGATTGTTTGGCATTGTTTCATGCAAGTTTGATTTTCAAATCAACTGCAGGTTGCCTCCACCATAATCCTGTCCTGGTCCCCACTTAGTTGCCGTTGTTGCTTGCCCCATTCAGTTGTCAAAATAAAAACCTGGCAACCTGTTGCCACGGAGGATTACTCGTGCGTTGAATGGCCCCCATCTCGGAGAGTCCCGCCCATCCCCGGTTTCCCCGATATAGGAAAAAGTTTTCGCTTTGATATTTGATTTCTGTGCTGGCCTGCAACGGCAGGAATCAGCCAAACGGAAAAAGGTTCAAATTACCGCGAGTTTTTGGCCGTTTTCCGTCTCCGACATTTTCGTCCTTCTGTTGTGATGTATTTTTTTCATTTCTTCGTCTGCTTTTTTGTGTGTTGTTTAGTGTTGTGTGCACTTTACTTTTCGGCTTTGACTTTTATGCCATGCTGGTCTAAGTTTTGACCAAATCACGAACTGCAGGACTCTCAGCCAACCTGATGGTGAAGTAGGGATTGCAAGTTTTGGCAAATAGAATGGAAAATAGGGGCTCATAGTAACCGTATTGAAGTCAGTACATCTCCAAAGGATAGTTTATAGTCCGTTCTTATAAATAATGAAATATATGTTATCCAAAACTATATTCAAATTAGTTCTGTATTAACACAAGTCTTGGATTTAGCAATTTTAATATGTTTAAGATGGTTTTCAAAATACCAATAAAATAATGTTTAATCAGGATTTTTTATGACCTCAGCTCGAAGCTGCTTTTGCAGGATTCCTTCTTTTTAAAAAGCGCCCGCCACTTCGAGCAACGCTCAATATCGATTTAATTAATTTGAGAAACGTTGGGGCTGATTAAATATTAACCCAGCTGACGTACATATTTATGCATGTCGAATGTCGGAATGTTAAAGAGAGTGCCGGTCCTTGTCGAGGGGATCCTGGGGATCCTGCGCTTGTGTGTATCGCATGACAGCCATTAGGAATATTGATTTCCATATCGCAACATTAACCAACGTCAGGAGGCAACAAAAAGTCGCATTCCCGAGCTGCAAAAAAGTGAGTACAGACGGGACACCAACACTCGCACACCCAGACACACACACACATCTAAATACGCTGACGTAATGTGAAAATTATGCGTTGTAATTTGCGCCATCAGAAGGAAACGGAAGACGACGCACTCAAACAAAAAGCGAGGGAATGGAGAGGAGCTTCAAAAGGAAAAAAAAAACAAGCGAGAAGGAAAACAAACGCAGAAATAACACGCAGGATATTCCAGTTCCAGTGCCAAAGCAGATATAGGCGGGCAAACAGACACATTTACATATGCTAAGACGCTCGTGTGTGTGTGTATGCAGATGTGGACATGAAAAATTGGAACACTTTAGCAGTCAAAGCAGATTCACACAGTTCCTATCGACGGAGCTGGGGAAGCCTGAGGACTGAGCCCCAATCCCCTGTTGCTGTGTCCTTGTTGTTTTTTGGCACTTTCTCACCATCGTCCTCTTCATCTTAGCTTTTTTTTCTGGTCCGGAGCCCAAAAGGAAGTTGTAAAAATAAAACATAGCACGTTTACAAGTCCCGAAAAAAACAGAACCGAGAAAATTCTAGAAGTAAGAGGGTTGCGACGTAGAGATACCCGCTAGGTCTAGGAAATCTAATAATATTTACCAAGGAAAGCTGTTGTTTTTAATCTCAACCAGATTTAAATATCCAATCATTTAATAAATCGAATAATAATGATAATAACTTGAGGACCAGCAGTAAAATGAAATAATAAGATATATACCTTGAATATTTTTGGATTATATGTACAGAAAAGACTGTTTTAAAATTAATAAACAATAATATAGTTTCAATCAGCGCTTCTTTGTTTAAAATCACTTCTTAGGAATGCTGTTTGCAATTTATGTAAATCCTTGTCCAACTGCAAAAGTTTTAAAAACTAAACTATATCGATTTCGCTTTTTCAAGTTTGTTACAAAACACACAGGACACTCCCTGCCACTCGTAAAACAAAAACACAATGCAGGGGAAAATGGAAAAGCTGGGTGGGGACCGTCCCCGAAGGCGAAGAAAAATAACTACATGAAAATTTGTGGTCGCTGAAGAATGTGGCAAGCGGAACCCAACGGGGAGGAGCTCAAATTTGCGGGCACTAAACGTGGCATGTGGCGAACTCAGCATCGGCATCAGCATCTCCGGCTCTCAGTATTCGGTATCCAACCTGCGTGTGTAAATGCTGCGAAATAAATTTGTGTCGCTTGCAGCGTTGGCAAAAAAGAAATGGAAATAAAAATGTGTAACAACGGCAGAGAACAAGCAAAGCCTCATAAATGTTTACACCTTGTCTGGGTGGAAATTCAGGCTCAGGTGGGTGGCAACGGGTGGACGGGACGTTTGGGAGCGGGACGGGGTATTTTCCACACGCACAAAACGTGTCAATGACGCAGGTGGAAGAGGTGGTGGAAGGCGCTGATAAACGTCGTTCTAATAATGATAATGGCTGACGATGCATCCTGTTGCACAGTGGAACGGAAATGTGCGGGCCCATAGTAGCTAATGAACTAAGCATCTCTAAAGGGGGTGTTTTACGACCACAGTGAACTCGACTTCCTGGTGCAGGTACAGGTTTTGGTAATAAATAAGGACTTAAACAGACTGAAAATCAGAACTGATTAAAATGTAAGTCTAATATTGAAGTATGTATGATAAGTATGATTTCATAAAATAATATTTAGTTAGTGCTCTCAATCATCAACAAGCAAAACTTACAAAAAAACCTATATAATGTTTTAGTAATTTTCTATAAGGACAGATAAACTAAGAACTCCCAAGAGATAGAAAATCAATGGCCTATCTTATCGGAATGACCCACTGTTCTATATTATTTCAACACACATTTGAATCATTGTTTTTCCCTGCCGGTTCTGTGGCTCTGGGGTTCCCTACAACTTTCTGCTACTCGTATTATGTACTGTGCAGATACAATGGACAGCGAGAGACATTTAAAATTTTCGTCGAGCTGAGTACATAATTTGTTTAATGGTGATTTATTGTCTGGCTGCTGGCGCCTCGCTCTAACAAATGGCAAAAAATTGCAAATTCTTTTTCTTGCCGTTCCTTTTTTTTTACTGACGGGATAAATGTGCATTATTCTTTGTGCTCCACATTCACTCTGTGGATATTCCTTTCACTCGCCTCGACTTTTTATGTGGTCGGTCACATTTCAATTGGCTCGCTTTTGCCTCGTTTGCCGCAACTTTGGCTAATTTTTTCCAGCATTTTATTGTTCAGGTTTTTCGTAAAAGTTTCCATTTTCAGCATCGTTTTTTTCCAGGTTGCACATATTTAATTAAAAGAGTTCTAGCCTCCATGTAATGAGCTTAACTAATTTCCAGTTTTGTTCGACAGCCAAATATGTTGCAACTTGCTCCATGAAAGCAACAGGGAATTGTGTAATGAGTTTCATTAATTAATGTGAAAATTTAAATTATGCAAAACTTGTCATAATCAGTCGAAAAATTTTAGTTAATAGATTTTATGGCTTAGCCAAATAAACCAAAAAATTTATCAAATAATTTTAAAGTGTTCTCTTTTTTTTTGTGAATATTTTAAATTAAGTTTACATCCACTTAAAACTGTTAGCATCCCATTCAAAATAAACAAAAAAGAAAGGCTAGCCAATTATAATTATAAAAAAGTTTGTTCTGATTTTTTGCTTATTAACAAGGTAAACAAAAAAAATAAATAAAAGTAAATAATTCAAAAGCCCACGCATATTGAAATTAAATTTGTTTGGATTTTTGCGCCGCAATTAAAGCAAATGCAACAGCTTGAAAATGAATTTTCGGTCTCGCGGTGTCGGAGCGTACGGAAAATGAAATTAATATTAAACAATGCGTGACATTTTTTGCAACAAAGCCAAGGCAAACGGAACCAGGACCAGGATGCGGAGTCGCAGGATATATGGGACCAGCAACCGCACCTCGTTAAAATTGTATACCGAAATGGCTGCATATATGTGGCCAAAACACACAGCCAACAAGAAGCCGTTTCATAAAAGTTAAACAAGCAAACAAGGTAACAAAATATACAGAAAAAAATGGAACAGAACAAAAATAAAACAAAACCAGCGTTAAAGCCTGAAGAGAATTAAAAATTCAATTCAGCAAAGGCCTTGCGTTGGTCTTCGTTTTGGAATTCATTAGATGAACATGCAAAATGTGAGCTGAGCTATACATATCATTCATTTGGTCGCTAATTATAGCTGATATCCTTTTAAAATCCATTTGAATATGAATATTAATCAATCCCGCTTATACCGGGGCTCAAACCCAAAGCGTCCAGCCAGCACTAAATGTGTGACAAATGAAATATTAAAACAAATTTCAGACCCGCAAACATTTAGACATTTTTCGCACTGACAAAGTGCCGCAAAAAGTTGCAAATTGTGGTTATTGTGGACGACAACACAAAAGCTCGAAAGAGGCGAATATTTCAAACGAAACGATGACTGGCTTTGGGGAATGTGTTAAAGTTTTAAATTCTGAAAAAGCTGTTACCCAACATGAGTATACGGAAAAACTTACGAATCATTATCGTCATGGCAATGATGATGACTAACACCAGGGACAACACCAGTCACACGCCGGGTGGTCGTCCTTTTTTTTTTTGCAGCATTTGAAACGGATGTGATTTCATCAAATATTCATATTAACTAATTGGATTTGATGCCAGTTTGCATATTTGCGTGTGTCCTTCGCAGCGGATATTGCCCGACGATCTCATCAGGCCGCCCTTCCGCTTCGGGACAGTCGTAATTTAATACACAATGTTTACTTTAAATTAAAAATTTATTTACACACGTGTCGCTGAAGGACGTGGCTATTGAAAATCGAGTGTGTTTCCCTGCGGTTTTCTCCCACGGCATTGCTTACCTAAAAAGAGCAAAAATAAAAAAGGCCATATAAGAAGAGTGCGAAATGCTTTATAAATATGATAGTTTATAAATTTATTACATTTATTAAAGAGCTATTCAAATGGGTATTTAAGGAGTACAATTTTGTATTGTATTCCTAAAAAAAATTTACATGTTCTCTTACAAATACTAATTAAACATTTGTAAATTTCCTAAAGCGATCAACTTTCTGTGTAAGCTAGGATAATTGAGTCCTTTTTGAATGGTGAATACTTTCAAGATGTTGACGAAACTTCTCTGCAACTTTTCATATTTCTTGGAGCCGCGCCCAAGGACCCGTGTCCTAATCAAACTATCTCCGCACTCGCCGCGCGCCGCTGTTCTGATAAACTTACTGAGGGACGAACTTTAATTCAGGCTTTTCATTAGCATTCAAGGCGGCAACGCTTTCCCAGCAGAAGCGTTGAATAAAATAACAAACATGGCGAACGGCAAAGAAAAATAAACCTGCGAAAGGCGCGGGCTGGGAAAAACAACGCGAAAATGTGTCAGTTAAAGTGGCGTATACACAACATGTGGGGGAAAGCAATGAACTCCGCGGAAAAACTTGGCTCGGCTCTTGGCTCAACTCTTTGGGCCAACACTCTACGAATTTTACCCCTTTCCATTACTAGCACGCGCCAAAAAAAAAAGAACAAAAGGAACCAGCGAGGAACGTGGCGAATATTACGAAATATTAAAAAAGAAAATGGGGAAAGTATAGGAAATTGTGCCGTGCCAGTGGCAGGGAAAACAGAAGATGATGGAGTGGCAAAGGAGGCGTCGCAAAAGGGGCAACAAAATAGCATAGAAAATTAATAATCGCGCAATTTTTGCGCCAGTAAACAATGAGAAAGTCTTGGCTCGTTAGTTTCCTCATTATTCTGAATTTTCAACTTGCGCTATCTCCCTCCCCGAGTGCCCTTCCCTCGCTCCTGCAAGGACTTCTCTTTGTGCCCTGCCTTTTGCAGTTGCAGTCCAAATCCGTGCAAAAGGACGAAAGTGGAACGTCGGCAGACGAGCCTTGGGGTTGTGGGCTCCCCGGGTCTGGGTCTCAACCGGTTCTCCGGCGCGCTGGCTGAGACAACTGTCTGACAAGATGGAGAACGCGATTTCGCAGGAAAAATAATAATGAAAAATGCGATTTAATATCATTTTTCATAACAACAAATTTCGCCAGACTCCGTCGAGTGCGGTGCAAATGGAGTGTTGTTCCGCAAAAAAAAGGACCCCATGGAACGCTAATGGATTTCAGTTTTGTCATTTTTCCGGGCTTAAAGAAGAAGTCAAGGATGTTGAAATCTCGATGAAAGGTAGCTGACATTTCGGGCTATGAAGTAGGAAAATCATTTAAAGTGACTAATAAAGAGGACTTCTGTTCTGGAAACATTTACAATTTGGGTTAAAAAATAAACTTCAATGTCGGAATTATCTCTTTAAATACTGTTTTACTTTACCATTTTTCCAGAGTTTTTAAAAAGAATTAGTCTGACCATAAATTAAGTTCAAACTGAATATTTCATTGGGTGTAATTACTTCACCATTTCAGTAAAAGGAACACTTCGCCCAAGAGACCAACTTATGTATTTCCTCCAAAGAAGCTTTTGCCCAGGGCCCTAATGAATTCTTGCTAAGATGTTGCATTTCCGAGAACTCAATAAAACTAAAATAGAACTCAAATATAATATTTAATTTTGTACATTTTGGGCGCCCCCACAGAGTCTTGCCAAATATTATTTAATCAGAGAACCCATTGGCAATGGCCCGAGGACAAAGACCGAAATGAAACAAATTTAAAGGGCAGTCATGCAAACGATACTGAGAACTGATAAAGGCAGCCGCAATTCCCATCGAGGCTGCTGACCAACACTGAACAACCGAAAACAGGGGAGCAAAATCAAATTACAAGCGGGCAGAGAGTGAAGCCAGGATGGGGAAAAGCTATAAAAAAGAGGAAGGGCAGGCGGGCGACCAACAAGTTTCCCTGGGTGTCGTCTCAAATTCGCATTGCGAGGCGAAAGGACAACTAAATTATTAATGCACAATGAACTTGAAGCGAGCGGCAAACCAGAAAATATGGCCAGGGCAAAAAGTTGAAAATATATGTATTATGGCATATGAAAGTGGGTATATATGTATGCAAAATGCGAATGCAAATGACATTAACTTTGCCGAGAGTAGGGCAAGGACAAGGGCAAACAATGGCGTAAAGTAACCAAACAAAATGCGGAAAGAAATTATAATACGTGAACAAATTGAGTACAGGACAGCGGTCCTTCCTTCCTTGCCCGTCCCCACTTTCCATCCCCTTCGCTGTCGTTTCACTTTGCATTTTAAATCAACATTTGTTTTTTAGTCGCATTCCGCCGTACATCTCATGTTTTTTTTACTTTGATATGCATTAAAAACTTTTCAACTTATTTATATAATTTTTCATGGGAATTTCACCTTTTGAAGTTTGGATATGAAATGCGTAATGATTTTTTCATTGCTGTTAAATAAACAATTGAGCGGGGCCGAGTTGGCAAAGTTTCCCAGCTGGGAAATGATACTCTCGCCCCGGAAGAGCCCCTCATTTATTATACACTCAGCGGGCTGAGACGAGCTCCAAAAGTTGCTTGCGTGTATGGGACTAATCAAATTCTGTCATTTAATTTGGCCAACTTGCAGGGCATAAAGGTTAAATGTTGCTAATGCGAAGAGGGGCTCCAGAAACCTTTCGGGGGTGACCATTAGGCATTTAATTTATGGCGGGTTAGAGTCCCTTTAAATACGTAAATTCCCATACATCCTTTGTGAATTTCATATAAATATATATCGCTTGAAGCGAGGCATGCAATTATTACCCGAAGTTTCCTTTCCTAATTGGACACTTCAGTTTGACATTTTAATATATTATGAGCATAGTTTAATATTAATATATACTTTGATTAGGTTTTTTTTATAATATAATTATAATAATAATTTACTCTATTTTATTATCATTTTATATTTCAAGTATGATAAGCAATTACCTTTTAATTAAACTAAATTAAAGCTTATAATCGCCTTAAAGCTTGACTATTCAACAAGAGTGAGAAGATTAATTTAACATTTTAAGATAATATTATACTTTGCATTCGTTTCATCTTCGGCTTATCGGCCATATGCTGCATGGATTGGCTCACCTTTGTGTGATTTTTCAATAAATTCCCGAGCTGCGACGATGGCGGCGGCGGCCTCAGAAAAAGATATCCAAAACACGTGACAGATTTGCTTGGATTACATACGCATTACACACACACACACGCAGCACGCAGGCACACACCGCACTGGCACACAAAGCGACCGCACCACTACTACACAGCAGCCTGAGCGTGTGCGTGAGAATATCTGTGTGGATTAACTTCAAAAGAAGCCGCACAATTCAATGAATTCGTTATGCTGTTATTCTGGATCGGGGATATCCATGAGAATGCACTGCGCGAAGGCCGGGCTCGATCGGGCCTCACAAACGCGGTTTAAATCAAGCATACGCCAGGGCGCCACAGGAATCAAGCATACGCCACCGGGCCAAAACAACCGACGCCCGAGAGTCACACTGGCGGCGGCAGCACAGTCACTAGCGGCAGTCACAGTCACAGTCACAGCTGCGGAAGGAGCACACACACAGAGAGCGTTGGACACAACTGAAGCCCACGACAACGGCATTCGAAGTGGCAACGGATGAAGCCAGCAGCCACGACGACCCCAAAAAAGCTCGGGAGAATCGCGCCAGAAGCCGAACAGTTGTCTCGGCACATCGCCATCTAAGAGACCTGGAGCGACTCTACAATCCGGCGAAAGAGAGCCGTTTGGGTGCGACTGCCGGCGGGCATGCGCACCGCGCAGGACTCACCAACGTGGCTCTTCCAGTGCCTTACTTTACGCCGTGGATGTGCTACGTCCCAAAAACAAACAGCAACAGCTGTTCCGCCAAGTGAGCCCAAAAATCCAATCCAAAAAAGCTGTCCTCTGACGCACTCTCACCAGATACTCCCAGATGTCAGAGAGTGTGGAATGTGTGTGTGTGAGTGGCGTGTCTTAGGTCAGAAACGTCGGCATCTGAAAGTGATTCGGGGGCAGGAAGCACGCGTTGGGGATAGGACTCCAGAGTAATGGGTGCCGGGTGCTCTGGCTACACGCAGAACCTTTGCCGGTGTTGGTGGAATTTTTAATTATGATAAATGCCCATTCATAAAAATGAGTGGCATACATTTGCGTTGCGTGTTAATTTTTATATTTTGTATATTTGGTATATATTCTGCATAATTATTATTGCCATTATGATTTCTCCTTTTTTTTTATTTCTTCACTGTCTTTGGTTATATTTTTTTTTGTCTTTTGTTTGGTTTATTTTTTTTTTCTTTTTTTTGCTGTCAGTAATTTGTTAGCTCCATCTTTGATGGTTTCCCTCCCTTTCTGTTTGCACTTGACAGGCCAAGATTTATGCGACTGCAGTTGGTGGTGATTGCTGGAGGAAGTGCTGAGGGGTGATTGAGGGTAGAGGGTGAGTGGTAAATGGAGAAGGGTAAGTGGTAAGAGGTGAATGGTGAGGGGTGAGGGGTGCGAGGTGGGTGGTCGATGATCGACTGCCGGCTGCAGGTGTTGATATGGCCCAGATGTGCCTCAATCACCATCAGCGTCAGTTAATAAAATCACAGCACGACATTTGATGAATTGTTGTGATTTTTGCCACTGACGTTTTTGAGGGCAAATCGTTTATCCGGCTATTAGGTAAATAGTGGTAGACAATTAAGTAGGGGGTATCGAACGTCCATTTCTTTTGCAAAAAATCACAAAAGTAAAACAGTTTAATACGAATTTCTTGAGTCCAATTTGTGGAAATGATTTATAACTAAATGTATAACATTAAATCATGATACTACAAGTGCCAAGGTACTCACAGAATTATGATATACCACCACTGGTCGGGGTTATCCTTTTGTTACCAAAAAGGGCGAGGGCTCCAAGTCTGGCATCAACTTATCTCAATGGAATGGCCGAGCACTCGACAAGAACCAAATTGACCAAAGTTAATTTAACCACTGTAAACAAGCCGGGACTCAAGCATCCGGGCCCTTGAAATGCCTCGCTGGCCACGAGGAGGAAATAAGGTGCCCAAAAGGGACCAGGATCGGGATGAACAAGAGAGGTTGTGTGCGACACACCACGTATACGAATACGTACTGTTGTAAAAATCAATTGAAGCGCCAACAAACGCTTCAATCAATTTTACTTTGGCAAACATTGAGTGCAAAATAAATCACGGCACACCGACTCGAGACGATGCTGGATGCTCTCCCCGAGATCCCTGGATTCTGGATACTGTAATCGAGGTACCGGCTAAGGGGGACCGATCCCCACCGAGCACATCCTTGTGTTTATCTTATTTATGCAAAGCTGTGGCAAACACCAACAATAACAAGCCAGGATGTGCGGCAAGGCAGCTAAAAAATGAATGAATTCAATGAAATGCGGGTAAAAGCTGGGATGCAACACAGACACAGCGCCGAAGGGAGTGCAAAAAAATTGCAACAAACCGATTGGCAATGTGCGAGTACGACTTCGAGGACGAGGGTGTGTGTGTGTGTGTGTGTGCGAGGACATCATGCCACTTGGAGGCACATCAAACATCTCAAACGGAATGAATAATTTATAGACGCAATGGAAAGGAGAAGACTGTCGCGTAAGCCAGCTGCAGCACCCACAGCGGCTGAGGCAAGGAGGCTTTTCTGGGGCTTGAATGCCCCCTTTTTCTGAATATATTATAAAAGTTAATAGATAATAGCTTATTGCAACTACTACTACGCCTATTAAGCACCTCACAAAAGCGCTATTTAAAGTATAGTTTAATATCTTTTATGATCCCCGTGATTCCCACGTCACTGGCTACTAGCACACCCCTCAGGAATATACGCATTAGAGGACACACACATTCCATTCATGGATTTCAATGCGACTGACAAAATAAAATGCCAATGCCAGTGCAGAATGTAAATGGCAACCTGAAGTACTCGGGATGCCTTTGCATTTATTTTCATTTTTCGCACCACAACTCTCACATTCGCAGCAAAGTATTCAGCATAATTCCTGTAAAAGGAATTCATTTTGGGCTCACAAAACGGCCAAGTGTCAGTGGATGCACTTGCAGCAAACGGTTTTTGTGCCAGTTGTCGCTCAGTCTTCATTCTAAATACGATTATCGCCCCATCAAGTTACTCATATCCCGTGTCCCAGCCGGTTTGCCATCTTCCATTTCCAAACAAAAAGTTTAAATAAATGACTGCACCAAACTTTACTAATCTGACTGAAAACAAGTGAGAGTCAGAATTGCGGAGCATTTTGACAGAAACCAGAACAGTTGACTTTGACGTCGGTTAGACCGCGCCGCCATGAAATTCGTCAATTTTTTTAAATGCTACCAAGGAGATCGCGACAAAACAACAAATGTCTCGTGAAAAATATTAATTTAACTTTGCGCATTAGCCGAGCAATGAGACTCGTCTGCGGTGGAGACCTGTGGCAGGCACTTTGTGGCAGTAGCTGACCACAAAAAGCGTTGGTTTTGGGGGGATGGTGAGATCCGCACCTGCTGGCTGTAGAATACTCCCCGCTCCTCCTTCATCGAGGTAGACCACAGTTTGTTGTCTATTTGCCTAGGCGAAATTTGATGCGCTGTCGGCTGCTTGCTTTCGTTTTTTTTGTCCGCTGTTGTTCTGTGCTCTCATTATCGTAAATTTTTATGCTAAATACATTTCGTTGTCGGCCCCAAAAACACAAACACCAAAACCGAAAGCGACAGAAAAAATCCGACAGCCTCTTGGAAACAACCCCCGGCGAGGTAATACCCTATTTGAAGGCTATTTAAGGAATGATAGAAATGGAAAACCTTACACTTACAATATAAAACCAATAAGAGCCTTACCTTAAATCTTATTTTTAATCAAATAATATTTACGTTGGATTTAAGGTATTTAACCAAGGCTTGTGATGTAGGAGACACGGCCTTTTGGCATCAAACAAGACAAGAGAACCATCATTTGTGGCAGCTGCCGCCACGAGGAGCCGATTCGACCAATGGCCTGCACCATCAGGGGCGGGCTTGAGCTCGCTGACAAATTTAACCATTTAAAGTGGGATTTGTGAGTTTATTCTTGGCCATAGAGAAGCCTTTATTCGCCGAAATGTACAAGAGACACATGATCCGGTACCCGTGTTTAGAAGTTCATTCATCTAGAGAAGTTTACCACCCAATATCCTGCTCCTGGTGGTCCTTGAGCCGGATGTACAGCTGCAACGAGGTTATTGGCTCTTTAAATGGATGTGGAATTAATAAATTTGGGTTATGTTATTCTTTCAAAAATATCTTTCTGGTCGTACAACTAATTCTAGCAAACTATACAAACGTAATCCAGCGAAGAAAATTTCAAAAAAACCAAGCAATCTTATCATTATGCATAAGTCAGTACAACTATAATTATTTCTCGGCTCATACACAAGTCAAAAAATCACAAAGCTATGGAAGATGTCAAAATTTTAATAGTACTGTTCCTGTATTGGGTAATAAATGCAAATACTTTAATTCGAGGGCAGAGTAATCCTGTACACACCATGTTGATTGCAGTTCTCGGCAGTGCAGGGTTGTGGCCAGGGTGCACAGATTGGCCTCGATGAGCACAATCGACTGAGAAAATTACACGGGGTTCCTGACCTCACCTTAAATGAGGGCCTATGCAAGAGATCCGCCGAATATGCTGAGGTGCGTTCCAAAATTATTTAAGGTACTTTGGGTAACCCCTTTGATACACAGGAATTGGCGCAAAAAAAGAATTTGCAGCATTCAGAGGCCAAGGGCGAGTACGGTGAAAACCTGTGTTTCCGCTCGCACAATCCCGAGAAATGTGTTCAAAATTGGTACGATGAAATCCATTTGTATGACTTTTCGAACCCAAAATTTTCATACGCAACCGGACACTTTACGCAACTGGTATGGAAAGCATCAACCGACTTGGGTTGGGGGGAAGCCCAGGATTCCGATGGGACCACTTACGTCGTGGCGATGTACACCCCGTCCGGCAACGTAAATGGGCAGTTTGAAGAAAATGTTCCCAGGGCTAAGTACGTTTTTTCACCAAGATTTTAAGACAATTTTTAATATTCTATTGATTTTAGGAATTCGGCATTAGGCAAGATTACGGTTTCAATTAGTGCAATGATTGTTTCAATCTGTTTCGGACTGCTAAATCTAGCAAACTGACTTTCATAGCTGTAAACTTTTTGTAAATAATAGATACGGCATATTATAATTTTTCACAAGAGAATGAATGCTGTTTATATTAAGTTCCAGGCAACAATCGGTTCACTAGAATATATAATATGTTAGTTGAATTACTTTGAACAAATTTAGATTACAGTGATTAAGGGCCACTATTTTATTGTCGATACAGGAAAGCTCTCTGGAACTTCAAAATAGTGAAAATCCACTCACGATTTGACGATTGAACTCGCTTAAACTGGATACGCTTGCCATCGCGTTGAATGACAACGGAAAATGAAGTAAAATCTAATTAAAAACCTTTGCCCGATGCTGAACGATGTGAAATCACAATTGTCAGCGTAAAATTCACGCACACCTGCACACACACTCGACACACTCAGATGGACAAACACCAGCGATTTCCCATACGCAAACAAACTGAGGATTCCGAATCCGAATGGAAGGGAACGGAGCGGAGTCCTGGCAGGTGAAAAACAGACGTCGGCTGTCCGATTCACGAATAGAATGCGGAATCCGACAAAAACAGAGCAAAAGTTTGGTCAGACAAAAAAAAAGGCAAGGTGAATTGCCACCGCCAAATGTTTCTCGTCCTCCGGTTAGGAAGCTATTGGAGCGGCAGATGGTACAGTGATACCAACTTAATCCAAAGAAATAATTATTATTATAAAAAAATCGTAAACTTCTAAGGTAGTCAATGGAATAGTATACTACCCAATCGATAGCTCATTAAAATCAGGTGAAAATTACGCTTTAACTGGATTACAATACAGATGCCCTAATCGTGCTTTTACGGTTTTAATTTCAGGGCAATTAGTTTACAACTAAACAATATCTCGTTTAATCTTAAACAGTTGCCCGGCATCACTGTTCGATAGGACTGGGGGAAGATAACCTCCGGGAGCGAATGAAACGCGCTGTTGCACACGAAAAATAACAAGCTGCGTTGGTCAATTCATCGAATGTCGGTCAGGGCTGCCACCAGGGAGGGAGTGGGAGGGACTAGACTAGAGCTTGGGTCGGGGTGGAGCTATAACATGGAGCAGGGTTAGATCACCTGCCCGGGGGTCAAGTAGTGGGGCGCCATTAAAGTTTCGCACCCTGGCATTTGGACGGCATTGTTCGCAGGCCCAGTGGGAAGCTGTGTTTGCTCTGTTGGAATTATAAGAAATTAGTTTAGTTATGCCAACGTCCCCCAGGTCTGGCTATTGAGTTATCAGCTTTGTGCGAATGGGACAGCTATGGCCATGAGCCAACTCGCAACTCAAAGCCCGGAAGGATAAATTGCATTTATTATGCAATTTTTTTGTCCCAGTTTGTGTGTGACCAAATGCGTGAGTGTGTGTGTGTGAATTTTTCACCAAATTGCGAAAATTTGCGTGTTGCTCTGCTGATATTGGTTAACCATTATGTGGCTGGAATATGCCATTTCCATTTTAATGCCAGTCTTGGCAACAATTCAACTCGTCGACTCTTTGGCGACTATTTTCCATTTATTCCCAGTACAGTACAGAACTCCTGGGAAATGTGCTCAAATTGTGATTGGATTTTGGCCAATAAAAAATATATAATAAATAAGTAAAAAACATTAGGAATCAAGTGATACTTTTTACCACAATTTATGCTGCATAGTTTATAGCAATAAAAAGCCTAGCAGCTCAACATTTCTCTAAATTGAAGTGCAAACTATTAAAGTCCAGAGGTATTTTCCCCCATATCTCGTGGCACTTCCGTTCGCCTCCCATAACTAATAGTCGAACCATATATGGCTCATAATGATGATGATGGATCCAGCGAACTGTATAGTGAAAATATGTGGGTCTAGTGGGGATATTAAAGCGCGCCTATCAAGCCCGAACACAATAAATCTTCGTCACGGCCCAAATTGACATTTTACAGCCAAAAACCAGAAACCAAAGCCGTGCGAAGGACAAAGTAAGTTCCACCGTCCGTGCTCCGCCTGCTTTGTGTCGCCACTGATATTGTTGTCAACAATGATGGCCCAAAGCATCAGCCACATGCGTTGCGGCAACAGCTCATCCTTCCATAAAGCACCAGAACACACATGGCTGCCAAAAGCCAAACTTTTATTGCCACGGCTCCATAGAGCCACAGCAGGGTAGTGGCAGCGGCAACAGCAGCAGCAGCAGCAGCAAAATTTAATATCCTATGCAGGACATGTGGATTGGGGGCGTGGCCCTAATAGAGTTAAACCGCTGCCGCTGACGATCAGAACTCATCGCATTACCCTTTGTCCATGTGGCGGTTACTCGCTCAAAATAATATCACATGGGCGTCTCCGAAAAAAGCACTGGGAGAAAAAAGTAGGAGTAGTATTTTTGGATCGAAGATAATTTGTTGATCCCACAAATCTTAATGATCCGTCTATGACTCCTGTTATCCCTGACATAAGCCCAGGCTCGCAACGGCTTCTACAACGTCGTGGTACACCCCAAGCAGAAACATATTGGTTTTCTTTGAACTTGAACTCCATAGTTAGTTGCCTTACCAAGGTCTTAAAGCCATTTATAATATTTTGTTGATTTCAGGGAACGAAAAACCACAGATATTCCTTGCATTAGTACTTGTGCGATTGTTCAAATTAATATATTTAAGCGACTAAGGCTCGATTTTCCAAAGATACCCCTAGTTTTTTATCTGACTAACAACTAGTTGTTGTAGCTTAAACATTTTTCAGTCAAATAAAGTCACATTGGGGACTACATTTCTCCGAAAAAAAAACAATTTACCTTAATGACAATCGTTAAAGTCTGGTAAACTTGTGGCTAAAATGTAGTAAACATATTTTTTCTCTGTGTCATTTGGAAACTGCTTTTCACGCGGTTCTCTAATGTGCAAGGCATCAAACCTCCAACCAACTGTCAACGCCATACACAAATTGCCGCGATTAAGGGTCAGCTCGATGGATTCGCTCATAAGGAGCTACTTCTGCTTTTAAAAAATGGTAAGCACTATAAAGTTTAGGAAGGCTTAAACATTCAGAATCAACTTTAGCCTCTAACTTAATTGCCTATAAGGTAATTTGTAACCTCAATAAGAGTATTAGAAGAAGTGCAGCTTCAGCTTTGAGACTGTAAGGAAAGATTAAATACTTTTAATTTGAAATATAGAAAAAACTACATAAGCTTGGTAAAGTAGATCTTATTATTATATTTTCAATTATAGATACTAGACCTAAAATCGCACAGTTATACTTAATTTGAACGTATAATTTTATCCTAAAATTTCATAAACAATTTCTTATTTACAAAATTTTTTGAATCAAAGTAAATGAATTGGAATTTGGATTTTTTAAAATATTTCTTTGTATACCTCCAGTTTTAAAGAGCTAGTGGCACTGGCGGCCTTGTGGGACTCTGTTGGATTAATTTGAAATCGTACGATAAGGATATTCAATTTTTTTCCGCATTGCAATCGAGTGTGAGCTCGGTCGAGTTGCCCTGTCGTTTTTTTGCCGGCATTTTCTTTTCTTTACTACTTATATTATCTCTTATTTTTGGCAATCAGCATCAGCCAAGGGAATTCCCCATTGGCCGTGCCGGTGTCAACAAAAAGGCGGCGAAGAGTCTGACTCAGATTCGGATTCAGTGATTCTGCTGCCGCGTTCGTGGGATTGTAATTTAACATTTTGCCGTTGTTTTCCCAACATATCTGCTCCCATGTGGATGTCGAGCAGCTGCCGGGAGCGCATTAAATCCTTAAGCACACATTATTATTCAATCAGATATGGAGTCGAATGCCTTTTTTGCTTGGCTCCGCTTCCTGGCTGGCTGTGTCTTGCGTGGGCACCTAATGACATTCAAATTGCTTCCATCTCCGGTCGCTTTCAATTGAAAACACCTTCAACAAAAATTAATGGAATTATAGATCACAACGTCCAGGGGGACTTTGGATCCCCAGATACTTGCCAGAATTTAAATAAAATGGAGAGTTCAGCTTAAGGAAATAAACAATCAACGCGACACTAAAACTCAATTAAATTTTTATATTAAATCTATGAATGGTAAACAATTAATTATAAATATTTCATTATTAATGTAGGAGATATAATTATTGGTCCGATATATTGGGTTCTTTCCTAATTAATCAGTACTTCTTTCGGTTCCCTTTAAAAATATGCTGAAATAAGTACCGAGTTATTGTTAATAACTTTATTTCGAAGCTCCAACAAAGTAATTTATTTGAAGCACTTCCACCATTTATCCATCGTCACTTCATTGGAGCTTCAGTTCACGAAGGAGACGAGTTTGTCAACTATTTACAACTTGAACTTGGTCGTTAAATTTATGTGACTCGTAAACGCCGAAAGTTCGGGCAACGCAGAGACAAAATGTTGTGAAATCAAATTTACACACAAACCATCCCTAATGACCTAGCCCGCAAACAGAACGGAAACGCGAAGGCGCTGCTCCCGAAAAGGACGAAGAAGAGCCTGACTGGAGGGCAGGACTTCATTTCGCCGGACTCGAAATTGTTTAATTTTGCCCGCGCTTAATTATCTGCAGTGTGCCGGGTGCTTAAATTATAATGGCGCTGACCTAATTGGGTAATAATTAAAATTAAGTGCATGCTAAATTGTTATTAATTATAAAGTGCACGCGAAGATGCCACCAACTTCCATCGATCGCGTGCAGAGTGATACTAAAAGGGGGAATCGAGGGCAAACGATAGTTTGTTGCAAGTGTCGCCAAGTGGCGAGCTGCATGCTGAAAGTTATAGTCAAAAACAGACAAATAAGAATTGAATTTCCACTCTATGCTTCATGCTAAATATTTCCTGCTTCTTAAAGGGGAGAGTGTCTTAAATTAATCTATAAACATAAATATTATTTAGATTTTATTTCGTTGGCGATTAAATTGAATGGCCACAATGACTAATAGCTGTGTTCAGAAATTAAATGCGGCAACGAGTCGCAACTAATGCAATTCCAACCTCACGCAGATAGGAGAAACTCCGGCGGTTGCAGTGACACATTTCAATATAAATTATTGTCAATGGGAGTGCATAAAATGTCGCATGTAGCTGGAACATAAAAACACCAAACAACAAATGAAGGAGCCGCCGGCAAAGGCAAACACAGAACGAAAAACGCAACCAAACACGTTATTCATCGTTAAAGCAACTGCAGGCTGGAGCGATGACGACAGCGAAGGACGGCGAGATGGATGTACGGGGCGTATGCGCAATGCGATATGCAACAAATTGCTAAACAAATCAAATTTATAGCCAAAGCTGCGCACACAACAGCGTTTTGACTACACAAACAGAAAAGTCTCAGTTACTTTTACACAGTAAATAAATAAATTAGTAAATCACTAAATATGTAAATAAAAATGATATAATTTATAAACAACAAAAATAAATGCTATTGAACACAAAGCATGTTGCTACCTTTTAATTTTAATTTTTATATTATGTTAATGAAAGATAGCATCTTTTTGTTGTAAAATTTAAAATAGAAATCGAATCTAAATAATTATTATTCAATAAAATATTTGCAAAACTCTTAAAATTACTAAGCATTTCTTTGCATGTATCTACAATAGTACGCGTGGCAAGCGTCCCCGAGATAGCAGAAATTAATATGAGAGTCCGCGGCGCTTGTTCGGCTATCAGCATTGGTATAACTTCATTTGGACCCGGTCCGGTTTGTCGGTCCGTTGGTCCTTCGGTTGGTTGGTCTGCTCTCCCAGCTCCCGATTCATTCCTTCGCTTTAACTGCATTTTTACACACGCACACAGACGCAGCCTGAATGCATAACAACATGGCGGTCTCTCCGACCGGAAGTCCGACTTGTGCGGCGTAAAATTTATGCCGGACTGAGGCTTCGCTGCGCCGCAGTTGCAGTTGCCATAGCAGCTGCATCTGCAGTTTCAGTAGCTGTTGCGGATTCCTTTCAGGCTGAAGCTGCCGTTTCCCCTGCGGCGGCACAATGGGTTAAATGAGCTGGACAAGGACCAAGGAGACGGATCAGAAGGCCATTGCAACTTTCGCTTTTTAAGGAAACTTTTAATATGCAAAAGACTTTCAAGAAGTACGTTTAATTTAAGCATTTCTTTGTATTTATCAACAAATATTTGACTCACTTCTTGCAGTGAATTAAACCAGCAAGAAAACCTTAAAGAGACTTTCCATTTATAAGAGTTGTAGTTAAACATGCATTATATTTTTAAATGAAATAATTTTTAGTTAATTGAATTTAGTTGATTGATATTACTACTTTATGTACCTAATATTATATATACTTAAGGAATCCCATTCATCTGACAAAGTCTGGCCCATTGTCCCCATTTGAGTGGTTATCATAGCTGTTGATTTTTATTTTCTCAATTAGGAAGCTGTTTTTATTATGTTTTGTTCTCTGCATACTGTTGGGCAAACTAAACATTGGGATACAGGGGCAAATATGGAGGCAGGGCAGACACTTATTCATCAGGCGGAAGTTTGCTGGCTGCTGGCATTGTTGCTGCGGCGATGTTGCCGCCGTTGCTGTTGTTGTTGCCAGGCAGACTTGTTAGTTGTTCGTGGGTGTTTGCCGCTCATGCAAATTGCATAAGTAACGAATGCAAAGAAAAAAGCCAGGCAAACGGGCGGAGGAGAAAAAGATGGCAAGGCAAAAAAGCAGAAAGTAAAAACCAACAAGGAAAATAGTGGCAAACAAAGTTGCTCTCGCCAAACTCCCCCGTACACTCGTATATTTTTTGAATTTATATTTAACTGTATTACAAGGCAGCGGACTCCCATAGACGCCCATCCACACAACATTTCCATTCACATTTTCACACACAAAAAAATGTAACACATTTACTAGTGTACTTTTTATTCTAATTTAAAATACTTGTTGTAGTTTCATTAATAAAATAAATAAAACATTAAATAAATACTCAAAAACAAAATGAATATTGACTTAAAATTCTATTGACAACTTTACAATTTTCCTTGAGAACTACTATTTTTCCGGTGTAACTAAAGCCAGCCAACGGAATCGGAAGTTATAGTTATGCCGCTTGCGCGAACGCATTCTGCAAATATATTTTTGCCAGGAACAACAGCAACAAAAGTTTATTTAAAACTTTTGCGGTTAAGCTTGTTACTTTCCAGCTACTTTTGCTTGGTCCCTCCCCGCCATCGCCCCCAAAATGGTAACTCGTTTAGCTCAAGAGTTCGGCCCTACACAATATTTAAGCTGCAGTCTTGCAGAAGCCGAGTCATAAACATTTCCGAGCAGCACGTGTAGCCCATCGGTGGTCATAAAAATTATACAGACTTTGCCATTAATGTCGAGAGGTGTCCGGCCCCAGACGCCGCTCAATCTCGTCTTAATCAGACGGCAGATTAACCAACTTTATACAGCTGCTTAAATTTTCAGCATTCTATTTGCTAGCACTGGTGTCGGCATCATAAAAATTTTCAATTTCATTTGCCTGGCACAAAGAGCAGGAGTAGCACGAAGTTGGGGAAAGGGGATTGTGATGGAGATGGGTATGGGTATGGGGATGGGGATTCGCGGAGAAATAGCAAGGAGCAGTGGCAGGCAAGTGCAGGATGCTGCTGGCATATCGATGACGGCCACCTCTTTCCCAGAAATAGAGGTTGCTCATGCAGCAAGGCGGAGGACTCGGGTCCGGGCCAATAAAAGTGTCGAAGGCTGCCTGACAAAGCGCCGGCCTGCTTTGTATTTATGATGAGCCATGCGTGCCAAAGTCCCTCGTTGTGCCTTCTGCGGGTCACACAGTGTCCTCCTGTCCAAGTCCTGAACCGAGAGCAGGCTTCCCAGGCTCAACGGTGATGCCATCTAGCTAAATTCAGATATTTTTATTTAAGCTACAATAGGTATCCTAACAAATTATATATTATACGACCCTAGCTTGCACATATTAGTTTGAAAAGCAGAAATATCTATTAACAAGAAGCTCTTAAATAGCAATAAAACTTCCAATGCTTCAAAGAAATTAATCATAATCTTTTAAGCGTGCATTAAAAATAATTTCTTCCTTAACTTTCTACAGCATTTTTAGAAATATAAATAGCCATTCTATGCGCTTCCGGTTAGCTCCTTTTGGTAACAGACAGCTGGCAACACTGCGGCTCAAAGCATGTCCTGCAGTTAGAGTTCGTGCGGGTCACAGTGGGATGCCTGCCATGCGAATTGGGAGCAGCAGAGCTCTGGGCCGCTCCATTGATGGAATTCCAATAAATCCTCCTCTCAGCTGGCTCCCGTTTTGCCCGAGTGTGTGCGAGTGTTAACCGCTGCAGCCGGAGGAGCATCAGAAGCAGGCGAAGGAGCAGTCGCTCTTAGTGCCATATTTTAGTTGGGCATTTGAATTTTGAGCTTCTGTGGGCCTGCGGCGGCGTCGTCTCTTTCGTTTGCCCGTCTCCATGGGAAATAAATTATGGCTTAATTTAATTTGAGGTGCCTGCCCGGTCACCGCCTGCAACTGTGGCGGAATCTGTCTGTGGTTGCTGGATTTATATGCATGCGAGTGCGGAGGCCTTAGATTAGTTGCCAATTCGCTTCGGTTTCCTGCTGATGCATGGCCAAAGGCAGTGGGCACAAAAAGTGCCCTTAGTTCTAGGTAGGAAGACTATCTAACTAAAAGGTTTAAAATCTAATTGAAAAGTTTCAAAATAAACCGTACCATTTTTTAGTAAGATTTATACAAAACATTAGTATCATTTCTTCCCAAAACATTTGGGTAAAGGTAAAAAACACTTTTCAATAATGAAACAATACAGTTTCTTTTGGAATTCAGCCCAAAATCAGGTCATATCCGAACCGGCAGCATCCCTGCGTTTGCCTGCACTTTCTGTTCAGTTCTTTCCTTAAGCCAGGGCAATAATTAATGTGGGGCTTGTTTAATATATGTAAGCGAAGCAGAAAAGTAATCCGAAAATAAAGATATGAAAGAGAAAGTTAAAAGTTGAGCAGCAGCAGCAGCAGCAACAAACAAGCAAACAACGCATCAACGCAAACAGCATGAAAAGCGTGAGGGGTGAAAAAGTTTTTCGGGTGAGATTTTCTCATTAAGAGCAATGCAGTTGGCCACTCCCCCGAAAGTCACCACCCCGGAAACCCGGAAGCTCCCGCTCAGCCCCTTCATCTACTCGGCCCTGCTGGCTAACCGGAAATGCATCAGTGTCAGTTTCGTTCGCTGGCTGCGCAATTTCGTTAAGAAGTGCGCAAAGTTGTTAAATTTTACGATTTAATTGCGAAACTATTAAAAATTACGTCGCCTTTCGCTGGGCGCGAGTTGCAGTTGCTGTCAGTGTTGTTGGTGTTGCTTCTGCAGTTCCTGATTTTGCTGTTGCAGTTGGTGTTGCTGGTGTGTCTGCCACAAGCAGCAGCAGCGCCGCAAAGTTTTAAGTATCAAAATGGAGCGCTTAATGATGCCTCCACAAATGTACCGAAGAAAATTGGGAATTATTATTATTATTATAATTTTATTATTATTATAAAATATATTTATACATTTAATTTCAGCAACGATTTTATAAAATACAAAAATTATAATAAATTATTGAGAAATCTTCAAACTAAAGTATATTTTTTATCGAAATGATTCAAATGAATTTATTTTTTAAATGTAAATGGTATAATTTATATTTATATATATTAATACGATGATTTCGTTCTATGAAAATTGTCTTGTGGATTGTTAAATTTATAATTATTCCCCTCAGTGCAATCACACAGTGACAGACTTGGCGTATCTACTTTTGCACATTTGCGAAATATGCTGCCTACCCCATTTTCCCCAAAACCCATTTTCCTTGTCAATTTTTCTGCACTCTGTGACCTCTCGTAAATATAATTTGAGCAAAAGAGTTTATTAAAGTCGCAATTGATAGGGGGAGACATACTTGGAGCCCCTGCCAGCCACTCGCGTAATAAAATGACAAAATGAAATGGTTAAATTAATGTGCAGCGTAATCAACGTTCGCCTGCTAACGAGAACATGAGGCAAAAGTTGAAATCTCTGGCCCGGCAGTCAAGACAAATTAACTTAATTACTCCAAGCTGACTGCGAGGCTGGCAAATGTTCCCTTTTCTCCCCCCCAAAAAGGCCCCAACTCTCAAGTCACCAAGCACCCACGCAAAGGTGAAAGTTTCATATGGCACTCTGGGAGATGGAGGGGCTGCCTTGGGGAAATGGGAATGAAATTATACAAATGATTTAAGCAGAATATTTCTATAAAATTGTTGGATGCTCGTGCTAATTTCATTGCAATCGTATTTTGCAGCGAAGTTTGCAATCCTCAAAAGGAAGTTCAGCTTTAGCTGGCGCTTAGCATTTGTGATATGAACTTTGAGCTGATCTCATTGAGGGAATTATTTGCATTCACTACTTTTCAATTAGTTTAATGGCACAACATGTGTGCAAATAATCTGGAAATATTATTTGGTTTTAAAGCGAATAACGAATGAGTAATATATTTTCATATTATTAGTATCCCTTCTTTAGTAATATATTGAAGGTTTAAACTATACATGTAAGCTTAAGTATTCTTTGGTAAGTATAATACAACCAATTTCTGACATGGATATGTTTTAGGAAAGAGTGCCATATACACGGACCACAGCACGTTGAATATTTTCTGCAAACCAATTTGTTTCAAAAATATAGTCGCCTTCGGGAACTGGCAAGACAGCGGTTACTTGATTATTTACAAATTGCGTATTTAGTTTTTCCACAATTAAATCATGCTGAAAGGAAACTGGTTTTAGTTTAAGGGGAATTTTGAGTCCCAAATAACTTACATTATACGGACATGTATGATTCATATTGGAGTAGGTCTTGAATAGGCTATACAGATATGAAAAAACGGGATTCGATTTTGGATTTCTAATAAACCTGCAGGCATCCACGGTAACATTGTACATGAATGGTCTGTAGCCATTAAATCGCTTCAGAACAGCAATGTTAACCTGTTAAAATATATAAAATCTTAGAAGTTTCAATTAAATTGGAAACATTTGCATAGATACCTTGATTTTGGTAATGGGAACCTTGTGTAGTTTAACTTTTAGGGAAAGATATTTGAAGCTGCGATTGACTGCCTTTATGTGGCAATAATCAAAGCTGCTAAAACTCAAATCCAAAGATGTACACTTAATGTTCGTAAACTCAACTTTTGGAGAGACCTGGTATATTATAATTGTATAAAATATTAATAGTTATATAAACTAATTTAACTTACCCATTTCAAGGTGTATAAGATTACACACAGTTGGAAAAGTAGAGCACCCGGCAAGTGCATTTTGAATACTGACGAAGCAAATCAAATGAAATGAATTGAGTGTGTTAAAAAGACATTTTAATGCAATCATCGCCATGACTTTATTTGATTTTAATAATTCGAAGCAATTATTCTGTTGTAATTTCTTTGTTACGCCTTTTCCCAAGAGTTCAAGGCCATGATATGGCGAGGTCAGGATGACTATAATATATATTTAAAATACCGAACAGCAAGATCAAATCTCGGCACAATTTCAGAACATTATTTCCCATTTCCAGCCGCACTGCACACTCCCATTAATCCTCTTAATTTGCTTGTACTCATGTTCATTTGAAATATTTCAATAGATTGCAATTGGTATAAAAACCCCGTATGCGGTTAAATTGTATTGCATGGTAGATAAACAATAATTACGCACATTTAAACACACGCAAATTAACTTGGCCGCCTCTCCGCTCCCCGGGCCATAAGGCTATGACTGGCAGTGTGCGTGCGTGTTCAGTTGTTGTCGGTTGGTTGGATGCTCGGTTGCCCAGTGTGTTGGCCAGTCGGTTGCCCAGTTGAACTGTTCTGGTCATTACAGATTTATCGCAACATAATGTAGGTGTGCACGATTTATGCACAGTTTGCTGAGAGCGACAACAGTAACGATGCCAACAAATCACAGTCGGCAGCAACAACAATGATGATGATATGGCATCAAGGAGCGCAGCAGCAACAGCAACAACAGGATCCACCACCCAGTGGCCGCTGGCCATCAAGCAGCAACAATGCCAGACCGCTGGGGCTGTGCATCCTCCGCACGTATGGGTGCTGATTGCCACCCCCATTACACTGAGAAAATAAATAATATATGAGTGATTGTAAAGGAAACATTTCTTCTTTTACAAGAAAATATCACATTATGATATACCAGTTTTTATAGTCATTTCCTTATCGAGTTGATTAGTGTAACAGAGCAATAGTTTATTTTCAAGTGTAGAATATAGGATACATTGGAGATATCTGCTCCGGACTCCGGCTGACTCTCGCAGTGAGTCCTGTGCTATATGGAACGTATCGCTTAATGTGTGGCAGTGCGTTGTGCTGGGGTTGGCCATGTGTTGAGGTCAGCCTCAAGCGGAAACGGAAACGCCCCACAAATCGTGGCCTAATGATCGGGCTTTTATTTAATTAATTGTTGATAACAGTTTCATGCCCAGCGGAAATGCGTCACCGAGTAACCGCCACAACCCTTGACCGACCTCAACTGGTGGCTGCCATGTCTTTAGCTCTTCAGCCATTTTAAAGGCATCCAACATATTGTTGGGTGCGAATATTCCCGCCCAAATTGATCACAAAGCCATTAATGATTCTGAGATTTTTGTTTGCCCGATTTCTCGGCAATTTCACGCCACATGCGATTCAATATGGCCTGGCCGGGTCAGGCATGCCACACAATGGGATAATTAAAATGCTGGTCTGCGGTACGAAGGGGTCCGCGGAATGCATGCTTAACCCCATGTGACGACCTGGAGATGGAGACCTGGCCAATGCATTGGCCATGGTGTGCCACTGTCATTACAATGCAATTATCAGTTACAATAAAAACGGCCACAACTCAAAAATATAATTGAAGCCCACGCACGGGGGCGTAATTGTTAACTTTCATTACGTAATATCCGTGCCCGGGCCCAGACTCGTAGCCGGACACGGACTCGGACATATCCTTGACTCTTTGGGGGATTGCGGGTGGCCGGGCAGAGTGGCGGCAAAAAGCTGAAAAATTGCAATGCTTTCATTACGCATCCCATTGCATATTTGCGCGGATCCCCGGTGCTCTTTATCTCCGCTCTTACCCGTCCTACTACCCGGGCAATTACGCCAGCACGCATATATCAATTAATTACTTTTATGATTCCATATAACCGAATCGGACCAGCCAGCAACCAACCCACCGACTCCGCCCACTTGACCCAGCCTGCGTAATGACAGATGCAAATATTTGGCCGCTTTCCGGCAGGGATTGCGGATCGATAAATTGGCCAAAGTCAAAAGTCAGCCAGGTGCACAAGGTCCGAGTATGAATGGGCTCTGAAATGGAAAACAATTGGCAAAGCATATATATATATTTTTTAACATTTTAAAATTTTTTAAGGAACAAGAACAAATATGTTGAATTTATGCATTCAAATGAAGCTCTCTACTTCTTGACTAAATTTATTAAGTTCTACAGATTTATTTAACGTAACCCTACTGTGAAAATGTATTTTTGAATAAATGGATCCTAAAAGTAAAAGGTTGGGGTCGAGAAAATCCTCTTAGGCAAAAACCCGAATTCGAGTTCAGTATTTTCAATTAAAAATACAAAGCAGGTGGACTGGAAATTCAATATCTTTCAACCGAATGCAACGCTTCTTATAATTTCACCTAGATTCCATAATCACTCCCATGAAGGGGAACTTTTGCAGTTGGGGGAACCTCTATACAGATATACATACGTATACGTTTGGTCCATGAATATTTATACTACTGTGAGCTTTCACTTGAGACCCGGTCAAAGGAACTCTCATTTTAATGTATTCCCTCGCACGACTTTCATTTGTTTTCACTTTCGTTTCCATCATGGGAAAGCTGGCAGAAAATATCATGCGCTCCCCTTGTTGCAGGCCAAGGAGTGAAGGGAGCACTGGGCCAGGATTTTAAGGGATTTTTGTCGATTTTCTTGGACTTTAGTGCATTTCCTTGCACTTCCACAGCTGAATAGCTGTGAGGAGCGACTCGTTTTGTTTGTTTGTTAGTTTGGAAAATTGAAGTGGCCTTCAGAGTCTAATGGTGCTTTGTCATTTCATATTTGATTTGATTTTATTTTGTGGCACAACAATCGAGTCTATTTTTTGTTAATTGAATTCCAGGAATTGACTTTCGAGTGCTTATAGAAATTGTCAATTTCTATTGAATTTCCACTGGGCAATTATTATTGGATTTACACCTAAGATGTGCTGAGGCCCTTGGACTTGCTTCGGCATTTGTTTACATTTGGCATGAGCTTGTAATTATTTTTGTAATTCATCAGGGCAAACTGGCATTGTTCAGTATTGTTCGTGCTTCTCGGACATTGCTCAATTGAAATTTAATTAAAACGTAAGCCCTGAGCGGACACAGGCCTTTGTCCGAAAATTGCGAATGCTTAAATAATAATTACCAGCAAATCAGGGACTCAAAACGTGTCTGAGTGCGTAAATCTTTCTTAATTGGGAAGCCTTTTAGGGCTCCAGTGGAAATCACATGTCTGATTAACAATGTGTTGATGGCTGTGAAGTCCTGACTCCCCAGACTCATCTGCAACATCCATCGACTATTCCGGCACTGATTTCCTTGCGGCTTCGCCTTAGCTGAACTGTAATGAACAGCACGGAATAAATAAATATATAAATTCTTCAAGATTATAAATTTTATGCAGTTGTAAACAATTTCAGACATGCGACCACAGGCCCGGGCCGGGAATCTCTGGCGGGGATTGGGGGAGTAGTGTGGAAATGGGGGCGGATGTGCCACAGTTGCATAAAATTGCATACGGAAAACTGAGCCACCACAACTTCTGGGCCAACGTCGATGGCTGCGACGATGTTGTGGCTACGCAAGGGAGGAGTAGCTGGTGCCGCTGGTGGGCTGTTGGGATGGGATGCGGCAGCGAATGGCGGAGTGGGCTGTGTGCATCCTTGGCGGACATTTCGGTTGCGAGGCACGTTTTAAAGGCTTGATTTATGCGCACTAACTTGGATTTTACAGCCCCCCTCTCGCAGTCCGCCGCCCGCCTCTGCACTCGTTTCATCTGCGGCGGCTGCCACTTTTCTCTCTGTGTGTTCCTTTGCCTTTCTTTTTTCCTTGTTTTTTTTTTTATGTCGCAGGGAAAGGATTATTTAGAGTCAGCAGCGGCTTGCAAGCGTCTCAGCGATAAGAACGCAGGACGAACGACAATGGCCAGGACTTTAGGGATGCGGTTGCGAATGGCATTGGGGATGAGGATGAGCTTGGGGATGACGATGGCCGTCTGATGACGACAAAAGCGCTGCGATCAACGCAGCAAGACCAGCTTGTCCACGAGAGAGGGGATACAAATGGTGGAGGGCAGAGAAAGCGGGAATGCTGTTGGAGATGAGGCTCTGGAGGAAAACGAGCCCTGGCCACAACTACATACCCAAGCTCAGACAAGAACAGCAAATAAAATAGAAGGGATCTGGATTTATTGAAATAGAAAAACATGAATAGGACAAATTGACAAACCAAACATGAGAGCGCACTCAATACATTTGGTAAATTCTATTTTGTAAATCAGAAGTAAAAAACATTCAAAATAATTTCAAAAAATACAAATTTGTTTTAAAATATATACTAAAATTAATAATAACAAGAAAGGAAGCTAACTTCGGCACGCCGAAGTTTGTATACCCTTGCAGATTGGTTTTTATATATATATTATAAATTCTAATGCTGAAGACACACACAAAACAGAGTTTCATTACATTTTACCTATACTTATTATGTTTACAGTTTGACAGTTACAGTTTTACATTCACACCTTTACATTTTCTCTACATCTACCGATCGGTTCTAGGGCAGCTATATGATATAGTTGTCCGATTTTTTTGAAATTTATACCAAAATTCTAGAATAATAAAATAAGCTTATATCACGGAGTAGATGAAAATACGTTGAAAAACAACGAATCTATAATTTTTTTTCTATTAATTTCCCGATCGTTCCTATGGCAGCTATATGATATAGTCGTCCGATTTTCATAAAATTTTTACCAAAATTCAGAAATAAAATAAAATGGTCATATCTAAAAAATGGTGCAAAAATGTTAAAAAACAGCAAAGTTATAAGTTTTTTTCTAAAAATTTATCAAACATTTGTATGGCAGCTATATGATATAGTCGTCCGATCCGGCCCGTTCCGACATATATAGCAGTGAGAGTATATAGAAGCAAAGTTTCATTCAGATAGCTTTAAAACTGAGGGACTAGTTTGCGTAGAAACGGACAGACGGACAGACGGACAGACGGACAGACGGACGGACAGACGGACAGACGGACAGACGGACAGACGGACATGGCTAGATCGACTCGGCTATTGATGCTGATCAAGAATATATATACTTTATAGGGTCGGAAACGTCTCCTTCACTGCGTTGCAAACTTCTGACTGAAATTATAATACCCTGCAAGGGTATAAAAACAAACCTAATGCAGAGATAATTTTGTAGATGCAGTTCTTTGTTAGTTAAATAAGTAAGTTACATTTTCAGCCACTGTGCCACATCCGACCGGAAGCTGCAACTGTGTGTGCAGTCGGCTGCTTAGCTATTTCCACCATAAAATATCAGCCACTTGCCCACAGATAAAGCTGTCCGCCCAACCGAATGGCTAGCCGGGCGGGAAGCCGGATCCCACTAAGACCGCTTTTCCAGCTCCCACGAAATGTGGTTGAGACGACATCATAAAGTGCACCTCGACGACATCCGAAAAGCCAGCAACAGAACGCAATTGTGAATCGGGAGACAGTGCGTTGCCCTTATAAATTTCGGCATTTAATGTATACCTCGGCAGTGTTCGCTACGATAAATAATTCCGGTAGCATTCCTTGGCCTGTGGGTGTGACTGTCCTACGAGTGTGAGTGTGGGATCCAAATGCCAAATGAACATCCGTTTTGCTCTGCTAGATTTTCGCTATTGTTGGCAACAATTCCAGCAGCTCTTGAGGGGATGAGCACGTCCCAGAAAAGCTGCTAACCAAATTCCAAACAGAGTCATAGTTGCATAAGAATGAGTTACCACATGCAACTCAAAAAGCAATGACAAATTTGCAACCTGAGTTTTGTTCGTTGACTAAAAAAGGTAAGCAGAAGCAGGTTGTGGTTCGTTAGTAAAAATAATTCTTGGAATATTAAGCACACTTATTATTCTATTTAATTTATAGAGATATTACACAATAAAACATACATATAATATTCAAAATAGTTTACTACCAATTATAAACTTTATAACTATCCAGTTTGTACTGGTCGGTCTCGAAGCTAGCTGACTTCAGAATCTCCATAAAATAAGTTGTAAATGCTCTGCCCTTCTGCTTTTGCCACCATTTACTTATGAAATTCCTTTTGCAAAACTGACAAAACTAAAATAGCTCAACGCCCAGATGAACCTGTCAGAGTCTCGCTGGCCAAAAGGGAAATTTCCCTTTCGGAAAGCGCCCCGGAGCGCTGGGCCCCAGCTCTTCGCTCGGACACTTCCTCTCTGTGCGAAAATGAAAATTAATTAAAACTTTGGCAAGACACGCACACGTTGGAAAAGCGAGAGGGAAAAACGAAACAAACAAACAAACAGGCAAAGCCAAAAGACACAAGCGGAGTCGAGGAAAAAACGAAGAAAATTATGATGACCATGATGAAGCCAAAGGTGAGGAAATGGAGGGTGCTTGCTCCGGATTGGGACTGGGATCCAGGGGCTTTCCATTGGGGTCAGCGCGTGCGGCAGACGTTGCTGCCATTAATCCATCCTTCCACACACAGACAGACACAAGTTCATAACGCGAATATAAAAACGCTGCAGGATATCGCTACAACAGACAATTTCCGGGCAACTTAAACTTGAAGACGTCCCCCAGATCCCCCGTCCACGCATCCGGTTTTGTTTGCCAAGTTTCTGCTTCGCTGAATTTCAATGCTCTTGGTCAGAGCCAGAAACGGAGCAGAATCGGCTCCAAAAGCAGCAGCAGCATCACAGCAGCAGCCTGCCTATATACTACATATACAACCATCCACCTCCGCATCGCCATCATTCTCCTCCAGGGACACCGATGAAGTCTTCTCCAAAAAAAACGAAGAAAAAATAGGGAAGAAAAATTAAATTATTAAAACATCACCGGATGTCCATTGAGTAAAGAAGCAGAAGGCTCAAAGGAATCTGTCGCAGCTGCTAACGAAGTTGTCCAGCGGAATGGCACCGACTTGCCAAGTTGGCTTCCCAAGTGGCCAAGTGCAAAAGCCGTGGAAAGGCGGTACAAGTGAAAATTGCTAGTCAAGCATAATTTCCGGTTTTGGGATAAGGATCGAACAATCGACTAGAGATCCGGCAGAGTGTTTGTCGTTTTGAATAGCAACTACACAATAGGAAATTACTCAACTGATCTTTCTGCGAATTAAATTGGATTAAATTAAATTGGATTTATATTTATGATAATATATATTATAGTATGATTATTAAGACCAAAACAATACTATATTGTTGCTTGCACTTATCAAAATTTCCTTAAAAAATCAAATTATTTAAAGCCCATTCGAGATTCTTCCCGGGTCAAAATGCAGTTCGAGTTTTGGTGTTAATTTGCATAACTTGCACCGGATAAAGTATTTAAATAATTCATATGGCAGAGCAGCATTGATAGCCGGCAATAATAAATACGCAGAATGGGTAAACAGTTTGCAGAGGAGGAAATGCTGCAGCCGCAACGACTTTTCGGCGGCAACAGATTGTTCCGACGTTCATTGCAGCCCCAGCTTCCTTCCAGGTACGAGGTCAGATATGCCGAGCAAATATGCCGTTGCTGATATATCTGTGTATGTATATATTCCTTATCCTGCAACTCGGCGGTGCCTGAGAAAACACAGATGGGACAACCCACACACTTAGCCCGGTGGCAACCATTTTGCCTGGATTATGGCTGCTGCAACTGCCACTGGTACAGTGTGGCGTCGCTATTAACGATGAGTACATTGCTATGTCTCTAGAATAGAATTTACGAAAGTCCCCTAAACGTTTAGCTTATTTATTGTTTAATTTTCCCTCTCAGGCTAAAGTTGCGCAAAAAAGTATGCTATGGAAATGCAACTCTCGTCAATGGTATCAAACGGCATGTCCTTTGTTTACGGAACATAGCCGCAAGAGACATATCACCCCCGGAGTTATGTAAACTTTGTTGCGAAGGACATGGACTGGCCATAAGAACAAGCCTGGCCAGGTGAACAGGTAACTATTAAATAGCCTGTCATCCCGCACACACACATGACATAGTTGTGTGCATAAGCGGCAGGACATGCATGAAGGGAAGTCCTTTCGTTGGGGCAGAAGTGCAATAAAGAAATGACAACGGCAGAAGAACAGTAAAAGCTCTTTGTATGCAAATGCAACTCATGTTGGATCTGGATCCACTTGCAAATGCCCCACCACCACCTGCCCCCTGCTTTTCCGATGCAGTTCTATGCTGATTTTTTCCCGCCACTCGAGTGCTCGAGGAGGCAAGCCAGACCACTCCAGCTGGATGACCACAGGAATTAAATGAAATCTTCTTTATGCTTCGCCCGAAGCCTACGGATAAGTGCCCCTTCGTGGCCCCCCAAAGCCCTTGCGTGTATGTGTTGCTATTGTTTGCTTGCTGATTTCCAGAATTTATTGTTATTTGTTTTATTTATAGTTTTCCTTCAATATTCCCGCTTAAAAGGCAATGTGGTGCGAAAAATACAATGAAATATAAGCAAAGTTTGGCTCAAAACAAAAAGTTTACAGCGGCGTAAAAAGTATGCGAATGGGCAATGGCTTAAATGGTAATAATTTTCTTGAAAGGGTATGGCGAGTTCTTGTTTGGTAGCTACATCAATAAAAAAATTAAATATAATATATTAAGACATTTTCAAAAACATTATAAAAGCTAGAATGGAAGAGTTTTCAGCTTAAAGATTTTTTTCTAGGGTATAAAAGTATCGAGACTTTCCATATATAGATTTGAAGATACCATGGTAGTTTTAAGAAAGATTCTAGCCTTACCACCTGCCTTTTGGCAACACATACATACTTACTTACTTCAGTATGTGTGTGTGTTTGTCCTGGCACTTGGCCGCTCCTCATGGCTGATTTATGCGCTGCAAGTGCAGCGGGAAGCAAAAGTGCTGCCAGCTTCAAGGTACTTGCAAAGGATGCTCGCAAAAGTGGCCGGCCACTCCCCTTTTTTTTTCGTGGCCCCAGCCTAAGTGGTTTATACTCGGCGAGATTTTACCCGAAATACCTATAAATTTTAACTCGTTCGTTGTCTAAGTGGGCAAATACACGTTCGCATTCTCATTCGCATCCGCATCTGCAGCCACATCCACATCGACATTTGGTATTTTCCCCTCTGGAGAACATCCTCCGCCATTGCCTTTTGCTACAACTTGCAGCACTTGTGAAAAGTTTGCGAAATTGTTGTCTAAAAAGTTTCTCCTGCGGTTTTATGTTTTTTCTTTTCTTTTTTCCCTTTGCGTCTGGTTTTGCGTTAAGCTTAACGCACAAATTATTTGCTCAAGTTGGCCCTGCTGCACTTTTGGGAAGAAAGGAAAAGGTTAAAGGCCCAAGGTGTGCTAAAATATTTAGAGGCCGGTTCCCTTAAAAATCCAACCTTTTAAATGAATTGGGAATTGTGTTTAACCGAAAATGCTGGATTAATTTATGCGCCATCAAAAAGGGAATCTGCCGTCCCAGTGCGGTTTGGGTCGTAAAAGGAGGACTGGACTGGCCTGGAAAAAAGTTGGCCACATAATCCCTTGTAATTATGCCGAAATCGCTTAATTTTGCAAATCCACCGCGATAATTAACTAAAAGTGTCATTAAGTTTTAAGCAGAAATAAGCAACAATGTGCGACTCGAGTTGGGACTCGAGTTGGGACTCTTGGCGAGGGAAGGACTCGATGGCCTCGATGGCTATGGCGATGACGATGGCAATGGCGTTGGCGACTTTGTCAACAATAACAAGCAACGTAATTACGCCGGATCCAAGACTGGACCCAAAGCCGGCGCGAAAACAAAAGCAGGCGACTCTGGGATAGAAAGCGAAAGAGAAAGCAAAACATAAAGAGGATGTGGCCAAAGCCTCGAACAATGGCAAATGGCGACAAGGAAGGTTGAAGAGGAATCAGTAGCAACTCTGTCGGCAGATGCCACGACCTCGAAATATCCTATAATTCTATTAAATTGTATTATTAAAACACATAAGCTTTCCTATCTTCAATAGTGAAAGAACTATTACCAAACTATATTTACTTTATAACTTCTTAAGTTTCCAATAGGTGATGTCTTTAAATCCTAAGTATTTTGTGTACCATTTTAGTAAAACAATTAATTTGTAAATGTTTTGTATAATAAAGGATATTTCCAACATATTTGCAATCATCAAGAGAGTTAATTATTGATACTCTTTTCGAAGAGTATTACCAACACCTGCAGAAATGTCCTCTAGGACTCCAACACACCCGCTAATTCATTGAGTACCTGGTACAGAGGAGACGACGGGTCAGGACGACTTACACTAAACATCCATTTGGGTATTAGCCGGCGAAGCGGAAGCCGCACAAAGCGTGCCACCATTTGCGCCCAGCTGGGATGCACAGCCGAGTATCCGCAGGATGCAGGACACCGAATGGTGGACACTGGACACAGGACTCCCAGTGCAGGCGGAGTGGACCGATGACCACGCTAAGTGCAGGTTTACACAGGCCAATGATTGTGCGCCAGGCGATTTTGTCCGCGATCCTTATTACAGACCGCGCTAATTCCCATTTGAGATAGTGACCCCTGCTCGTTCGGAGTCTTTCTTCGTCCTCGTCCCGCTGGCTGGAAAAGCGCAGTGGAAAAGTGTAGGACGGGGGACAGAATATTCCCACGAGGAGTAGGAGAAGCAAAAACGGAAGCTGAGAACAGCCAAACAAGGAAGCAGAATGAGCGGGTGAAAAAATAGCGGGAATTGCCGTCTCTGTTTGTCGTCCTGCCGGATTTCTGCAACAGGGTACAAAAGGGGTTTCGGATGCAAACATGGGAAGCAATCAACTGAATTTTACAGGGCATTTGAAGACACGCTACCCGAGGCACGTATCATCGAACCAACACAAGGCACATCGGATAAAATACAAAGTCAACTTGGAAAGATATCTTGGCATTTATTGAAAGGGTAAGGAAAGTTATTTTAAATATTTACATTACAACCTTTAATTTTAGCGAATACAAATACATATTGTCATTAAATTAATTTGCTTTATAAATGTAAGAAATATAAAACAAAGAATAACATCCTAGGCATTGCAAAAGCTTTGACAAATACAAAAAGAGAGTGCATCTGAGAACTGCATAAACCCAGGAATAAAACTTGCATTTAGTGAAACATTTACGACTTTCCTCTCCCAAGGCCCCGCTTGCTCCATTGCCATGGATACTTTGCAGCACTTTCGGGACAGCTTAGGGAAGCCATTAAACTTACTTAAAGCATTTTCAAAAGCTAACAAACGTCAACGTCACTCGCAGCAGTCAGGGGCTGCAGTGAGTCGGAGACCGGCTGAAGTCAAAGACTCCAAGTCCAAGTTGGAGCTGTCAGGGCAGAGCAACAGTGGCAAGGCAGTGCACGGCAAAAGGACTGTAAATAAGTAACAAGGATATCCAATTATTTCTTTACCACAGCCCACTGGCTGGCAAAGTGGCTACTGCCCGGAGCAGCTACTGCTGGGAGCAGGATCAGCAGTACGGAGGCCCAAGTACCCGGGGAGTACCGAGTGCCGAGGACATAAGTACATAAATGCCCCTGCCTTCAACGGGCAGTAACGATTAAAATGCCGGGGTCCTGGCCCAAAGGCTTTCATAAATTTGCACATAATAAAACGAAATCTTTGCCTAAACTTGGCCTATTAATGTTGGTATACCAACCACACCACACCACACCACACACACACGCTCACCCGCACTCGCACACATGTGGGATTATCCTGCGTGGGACAGAAAAGGGACACAGGCAGACAGACAAAGTTTATATTCAATTCCCAGGCTAAAATGCGAAAATGCCTAGAAATCCATTTACGTAAATTCTCTATTTAGCATGCATTCGGGGCATTTTCATTGTTTTTTATACTCTTTTTTCGGCCTTTCCCCCGCCATCATCAAATTTCAAAGCCGGTCTGTAGTTTATTTTGATGGGTTTTCACTCTGGCACCCGGCTTGCTCCTTTGGCTGACCCATTTGTGTGTCCTGCGGCTCTGTCTTCGGTTACAGCCCCATCGCTTCCTTTCTTATTTTTTTTGGTTCTGTGTGTGCCGAATATTATCGAATTTCGATTGTCTTAGGAGACTCGAGAGTTGGGGTCTAAGGAAGTCAAGGAAGTAGACGAGGAAAAACGAAATTATGCGCATTGAGTTGTTGGCCAGACCCAAAGCAAAGATGATGCTCACATATATACCCATATATGTCTGTACGTATAGCCGTAGATATAAATATAGATATTTGCCGCTCGTGTGGGTGTTTGCAGATTTGTTTATAGCTTTGCATAAAAACAATGCCCCAACCTGAGTCCCCAGCCTCCGTTGCTTGTGGCCTTCGGAACGTGGTACGTATTGGTACCATATCAATATCAGCCATGGGAAAGCCTAACGAATTTCCGGAAATTTATTTCAGGAGGATTAAAGTTTTACTTGCATGCAAGTCGAATCCGCTGCGAAGTGCTTCCTCCATTGGCTTTGGGGTCATTACTTGACTTCTTGTCCCACAGTTTGCCAACAACTTGAAGTCAGCTTAAAACTTGAGAGCAGCCCCACACACATTTATGGATATGTGGTCGGTGTGTGTATGGGTGTGTATGGAAGGAGTGTTTGCCACTGTAACTATGTCATTGCGGTTTCCTTAATTCATTTTGTTTGTAGGCGGCGCGACATTGTCACTGTCATCGTCATCCTCGTCGCCACCGTCATTGTCAGTGGAAACCGCAGTCCGCTGATTGCACAGACACAGCCAGTGAAACAGGCGGGAAAACGGCAAGAGAAAGAGACAAAAACAAAGCCAGAGAGAGAGACAGAAACACAGCTAGAGGGGGACACACTTGAAAAAGTTGAAGTAGGTCCAAGCATTAATATTTTTAATTTATAATAACAGGAAATGCTTATTTGGTTGATACTTTGTTTTTTTTTTTATTACTAGTTTGAAACATGAATCAGAACCTCAATTAAATCTATTATATAGCAAATGTATAACTTAAGCAGAAGGCCATTGTAGCTATTGCTTAACAAAAAAAACAAAATTATCCACACTTTGTAATTGCGGATAATTTATTTATAATAATAATAATAATAAAAATCTATTAACTTTAAAGTAAAATTCTTTTTTTTTCAGTGCACCACAAAGTGGAGAGCTCGTTGAGAAGCCTTCTACAGCTGTTGTTCCCGTCGTTGTTTTTAGTTGAATGGCAGCGCTAAGCGGATTAACGCTGTTATTTTAAGTTCAACAAACGAAACGAAGAATAAATTAATGAGTTTTCACTGTGGTCGAGCAGACGGCGTTCGGGGCCCACCAAATGGGTTTAACAGCAGAAAGCCAAAAGCCCAAACACACACAGAGAGAACGAGGTCCTGGGAGGTCTTCTCCCCTCCCGAAATGTCACAGCTTTTAAGAGCACTCACTAAAATCAGTAATTTGTACCCTTTCTGAAAGATATATTCGACTCTAATGGGATTCCATGTCTTTAGCTTCCAATGAACAATTTAAGAAAATAAATAAATAATAAATAATTGTGGTTTAATAAATATAATCGATTGATTATTGATTTCGCTAAGTGCAACCTTTCTTAAAATGACTTTGCCTTACAGAGAATAGAAAATATCCTATTTTTGAAACCTCACCTGACTTTACTCCCCACATGTGGGTATTGTTGTATTTTTTGTTATTGTTATGCTCTTGGCATTGATTGTTGAAATGTGTGTGTGGGTGTGGGTATATGCCGGACAGTGAAATTGTAATTAGTTTAAAATTTATGCGGACCCGCTTCCGCATTTTCCCATCGAGTATCACGTCCGTGCCGAGTTTTATTTTTTTATGTTCGCGCTGGCAACCACGTCCTGGCAATTATTATTTGTGTGTATGGGTTTCTTTTTGTTTTCGTTCTGGTTCGCTCCTTTTGCCTTTCCCTTCTTTTTATGAAAATTCTATGAATTTTCAATCCCAAATCGGATTATGGCATTAGCCGGACTCAGTGCGCTCAGAGAAAAACCCGCAATTGCAAGAGCAACCAAAAAACAAATAAAACTGAAGGTCGATGGAACACAGAATTGTGGCGGCAAAGCACCGACTATGACTCGAACTTTTATCATAATGATATGCAGTTAAGCCGGCAACGAAAAGATACACAAAGCCATTTTAACCCAGTTCGGTGTCAAGTTCGTGTCCGTAAAAGTCGAGGGAGCGGGCAGGGGGTTGCATAATTGAGTTGCGATGCAATTAAGCAGTTTCCGACAGGCTGCCATCCAATATTTCTAGCCAGGACCAGGACCTCTCTTCGACCCCCGCTTCTCACTGTAGAGAGTCCTGCCAGGACTTGCATCCGCCAGTGCATCCGCTGCGAGCTTTGACGAGCACAGCCAAGCGGATAATGGAAAGCGCTTCAAGTCCTTCTCCGCCTTTGATGGCTCCTGACTTTGAGCTGCGCTCGGCTCTTAGAGCCAAGTTGCCCCGACATTTTTGTATCGCATTGCTGAATTTGCCACAAAATTGCTGGTAATTAGCAAAAGTTCTGAATGCCTTTGATTGATTCCAGAAGTCCTTGTCGGTTGGCAAGCAAAATTGATAATTATGGGGTTAAATAGCGAGACTTGGGGTGAGGGAAAACAGGGTGAAAGGTTGTAAGTCAACGAGATTGAGTCTTTGTCATAAAGTTATTTAGTTAGTTTAATGGAAGCTAAAATTAATTAATATATGATTAATAAGCATATAATTAGTTCTTTAACAAATTTTACCTTTTTCATTAACACGTTTTAAAGTTCTAGACACCAAAAACTTTTACAACCTTTACATTTCAAAGTGCTTTCCTCGCTTCGAGATTCCCCGAAAAAAACTTGAGCACAAAACACACATTTCCCCCTTCTGCCCTGGAGATAATTGACAAACGCTTTGCCCTTTAACCAGTTTTGTTTGTGTTCCCTTCTCAATTTGCCACAAAGTAGTTGCCGCCACCCGGAAGAGGATACGGTGGGCAGGGTGGCAAGTGGGCGGTCAAATTTACTTTAACGAACTCAAATTCCGTGAAGCTTTTGAGTTGGGCAGAAATTAACTCACTCGCTTACACTGTCCACAGAAAGTCAAAGCCAAAAGCCGGTGCAGAGATGCAGCAAAAAAATGCCTGGCTTTGATTCCTTAGCCTCCTGGAATCTCCTCTTCCTGGATCCTGCCGCTCCTCCGGCGTCCCCTCCCTTCGATTTGTTTTTGTTTCTCCTGTTTTATCTCCGTCTCCTTTCAGGGCATTCATTATGCCCCGCCCTTTGGCCCCTCGATTCGCCTTCATTTATCACAGTTTGTGCGCATTTGTCGAGCTGCCTTATCCCGAGTGGGTGACCCGGCATCCGCTGCCACTTTGACAGCCCCGAGATCCCCGGGGAGAGGCCGGCCTGAGACGGAGCATTCCCCGGGAACAGGATCGAGAATGAGAAGGGGAGATAGAGCGGGAGTAGGACTGAGTGAGCCAAGTTGTCAAAGGGAACGCTTGGCGGAAAAATGTCTTTTAATTAGTGTTTAATTGAATTGCAAACTGGAATTTTAATCGAAAATTGCACCGAGCACGACTGTTCCGCCCCGTTTGCTACCAAAGTTTGCATTGTCCACTGAGCTAAATGGTCTGTTTGCTTAGCCAACTCGGTTTGTCTTGCCTTGGCCATTGATAGCCCAAAAGTCACTTGTCGCCATTGCCGAAGATTGTCAACGAACTGTTAAAAAGGAGACTGTGGTGTCTCTTTAATGTGTCCTTAGGAGGGGATCCCAGTTTTAAGTATAGTTTAAGTGGGTACTATTACTACCCTATTAGGTTCCTGTTTGTGGTATGTTGAAGCGATTCCTCTTAACATTCGAAATTAATTGCGCCACCCTGAGCTTGAGGTTGCCTTAAAATTGAGAGTTAATAGCTGGGCACCACATGACCAGCCGCCTTAATTGATTATAATTACATACATGTCCTAATGCAATTCATCAGACGCGCTTTGTCCCGAATACGCTGGCCCCCGATTCCGTTCCCAGGACCTCCGGCAGGTCGGCTTTGACGACAATAATGAGCATAATGATGCTGCCAGGCTGCAGGCCATGCGGACCGTATTGGAATGGCGCCGTTAATGCCACAATAAAGACCGCAGCATGGATGCCGATAGCCCGGGGAGCGCTAAGTCTGGCTCCGTCTCTGGCTCAGGCTCACGTACAAATTGCATGATTACTATCAGGGATAATTAATGTTGATGCCAGCGAGACTCAAACATGTTGGCCAACGGCAGACTGCTCAACAAAGGGCCAGCTCAGGACTCGAGTCCCTGGGCCACATGCTGGCCAAGTGCGTTGATATGGGGCTAGGAGCCTGGCAGTTGTCAACTGCAGCAAGTTGATTCTGTTAACCCATCTCCAACTTTAAACGAAACATTAAAACTTGCTCTAACTTGGCTTTGATGTCGAGAGCTGGCTGGCGAGCCTCGGAGCGGGGAGAAGTGCATAAAACTAATGGAACTAAAGCTCCCGCTGGGTGCTATTAATGTAAATCAATTCGCATCACATAGTGCCACTGCATAAATGCCAAATCATGGGAAATACGTGAGCTTAGCCATGTCCCAAATACTGGCAAATTCCGATTGAATTGTGCAAATTAACAGATATGGCTGAGCGCAGTGGCGGAGGGAGGAATGAGAAAGAGCCGCACACAATTCTCAAATTGTTTGGCTTGAATGCCGCACCAAACCGTATGTAATGTAATCAAACGTATTGAAGTTAATGAGCTACTTAACCGACTTCCACTTCCGACCCGGCACTGAATCCCATCCACACATTGTCGATATGTGGTATGTGCGGCTGTCAGAGAGCGTATAATTACGGGATTCATGGAATTGGGTCGAGGGCCCTACACCGGCCACAAATGCCCGCAGCGGAGGTGAGCTTAGGATTTGATTAACCAGCATCACTTTTAACTAATTTAAACAAACACTTTTAAAATATAACGCCCCTCTTTTAGGGGTTTTATTAAATTTTATGTTTTCATTTCATTCAAAGCTTTGAAAATATCTGATAAAGATGATTTTAAGGTACAAATATTCACTTCGAGTCTTGAACATTCAGTATGGAATCAAAGTTGACGACGTGAGCCATTAGCTGCAAATCATACTTAGACGGAAATAACCAGCCCAAGAAGTCGACCAAAATTGGCTGCTTGATCACAACCGATGAATAGTCCTCGAAGGAAATAACTCCATCCTTGTCCACGTCGAACTTCTTCATGAGAAACTCAATCATGTCCTAAAACAATATGTGATTTAGTTAAGTTAAAGGTTAGAATCGTAGGGTTTTGCTAACCGCTTTGAGCTCATTCAGTTCATCTTCGTCTTCGCCCTCAAAGAACTTATCGCAGGCAAAGCCAACCTGTTCGCGATCGATGACTCCAGTGCCCTTAGTGTTATATACCTGTGAACAGGTCGTAAGACATCCGAATTGATGTTTATCGAACTATTTCCACTTACTTCGAAGGCAAAGCGCATACGCACATTGATGTCATCCGTTGTATAGAGATTAAAGATCTGAACCCAGGCCTCGGGACTCACGAACTTCATATCCTTTGTGACGGCAAACAAACTGCGCTCGATGGTCTGGATATCGGTCACGTCAAAGAGGACCAGGTATAGCGCATAGAACTGATTTTTCCTCATCATTTTGGCCGAGGGTCCTTGGCACTTAACGAACTTGTAATAAACGAGTACCAGACAGGTGATTTCCAGGAGGGACATTTTCAAATTGGCTGCCATCTCTCTGATTGCGCTGCTATAACGGGCGATAAAACGACTATTCTCCATTCTGCTTAAGGTCGTATCTAGATTTTCCATTGTCTTAATTCTCTTTTATTTACTTTTGCAGTGTCCTGCAGGCTTATATTTATTAACTAAAAAAAAAAACCAAAGTAAATTTTATTACATGCGATCGGAAAAGGTTAGTTTGCTAGTTTCTGATGTTCAATATTTTAATGTGACTTCAACAATTTGGTATATGTATGTTATATATGTTATAATGATTCTCTTGGCCTACTTTTATAAATTTCATATAGTTTCTACATAACTATCAAAACTTTAAAATCATAAATAATGTTTACTGGATTATTCTACATTTTCTTTAAATTGTGGGTATAATTTCTCTTTTAAGCAAAATTAAAATGTCCCAAATTCTTTCCCCACAATTCGTCTTGCTTAACAAATTTCTGTCGTAATTCTCTTCCAAATACCAAATGCAAAGTGTATCAATCAAAACTCTATACCAAAATCCAGCCCAACTCGCTTGTAAATCCGCCAACACTTGGCGATGTCAACTTCAGAGACATTAAGGAGCGTGAATCCTTGCCGCTCCTTTCCTTATTTTTTTCCCTCGTTCTTTACCTTTCATTTTATTGTTATTATGCCGTGTCGAGCGGTTGGGCCGCCTCCGCATTTCTTTGGTATTTGGGGGGGCGTGGCATGTTTGTGCGGCATACAATTACACAACAGAGGGAGGGGCAGGAGGAGATTCCGAACATTTGTTACCCCAAACAAAATGGCTACACAGCCATTTCCGCCGAATTTCCACATGGAAGGCTTTACACCCATCTCGGCGCTTTTGTTTGGATTATTATATTCGCGTTTCTCATGTGCACAGCTTTCAGTTTGAGCCATTCATTCTGCCTGTTCTGCTCTGTTCCAGCCTTTGTGTGCAGCCGGGTTTGTTTCAAATATTTATTCGAAATGGTGGGACAGATGTAGTCCGTGTAGCCCTGCTGATGTATTTTTTATGTCGCGGCGTTGTTTTTATTGCTTTTAAATTGCGCTCGTTACATTCCCGAGGCGTCTTGAGTCCCCAATCTATTTGCAATTTGTCTCCTGTAGCTCGGGTTAAAGTAGGCCTGTGACCCACACGTTAATCACTTTCCCGACACACTCGCAACAACAACACATTCCTTTACAATAAAAATATATAAAAAATAAAAAATAAAAAAAAAAACTTGTATTATTCATAATCCCACAATGAATCGCATTGACCTTACCATGGACGATATGGCCAACACCAAGTTCCTCACGATGTACAGTGGCCTGATCAAGACCATGAGCACCTCCTCGGGCTTCTCCTACAACGAGGTGCTCTGCCTGCTGATCGTGTTCTACAAGTACGCCCTCAACAACAATGCCCGGGTGATGTCCTCCCATCAGCTCTACAACTTGTTCCTCGTCATCTTTGGGATAGTCGACGTGAGCATCATCGACCGCATTTCGATGAACATCACGCAGGACGGCCGCTCCATTTCCCCCGAGTCCTGGATGAGGCTGTTCTCCGTGTTTTTCACCGGAAATTTGCAGGAACGAATTAAATTTGCATATAATGTGAGTGCCACACCACATGGTAACTTTGTATTGTTATTATTTATAATTATTAGGTGTATACAAGCGGTGGTACGTTGGTCTTAAATCGTGAGGTGGTCGGCTTGGCTATTGAAAAGTTCTTCAGCGGCGACGACGACGACGAGGTCAACGAACTCCGGGCGGTAAGTAGAGCATAACAAATGCCATCGTATCAACTAATCTGTGCCCGAGCAGGATATGTGCGAATTTTTATTCCGAAAATTTGACAATGATAAAGATGGCGTTATAAGCTATGAGGAATACTCCGAAACGGTTCAAAATCAGCCAGAACTTTTGGAGTTTTTAGGAAAGGTCTTCCCCGACAACAATAACAAAACATTGGTCGCCTATATCCATAACTTGGAGTCGTGCTTCCCGCCAGAAAGGGATCTTTAAATAAAATACTTTTTTTTGTGGAAAACTCTCTGAATTTTGTAATTCTTTACATTTTCAGCCAGCTTAGAGGGTGTTGCACAAAATAGCACAAGTGTTGAAAATTGGCGCTTAGGGGACTCCAAGCCAGCTTACAATAAAGTCATTTTCCATTAAGTACACACTGGGAA